>NC_092270.1:1777784-1877784 GCF_036320965.1 Panulirus ornatus
AAATAAGGATTAATATTAATCAAAAATGGTTACTCATGTTCTTATCAATTCATTTTGTTGACCACGTTTGCTGCACGAAAGCAATCAATAAGGGATAAACAAAAATTAAAAGACTATTAATATAAAAGAAGGTTTACTGATGACCTGATGAACCTAACCTATTTGCCATGTGAGAAGAAAGAAAATTAGGATAAACTACGTGAAAATTATTTACCTTACTAAGCTTGAGCAGATCCAGGTGTCCTACAGGGGAAAGAGGAAGGAAGAACATCCTTGGTGGACGGGCGTCCATCAGGATGTATCGTGTGGGTGTCCTACGTCATGTGAGGCGCAGGATTCAGGTCCTCAGTAAAGTGGTGGCTCTGCCAGAGGATGTGAATGTTTGCTGTGTCCTTTGATGTCATCATCAGACACTGCCCGACCATCGAAAAGCAACTCTCCCCAGCCTCTCTCCATGTCAGACATTTCACTAATGGTCATATCACTAATGTATATATATATATATATATATATATATATATATATATATATATATATATATATTGTAGGTTGATCAACTAGGACGATATTTTGAGAACGTAATGTTATTTCTGTCGAAGAATATTTTCATGACACAAATAATGTCTTTTTTGCCCAAGTCTCACTCCTCCATGATGTACTTCTTTATCTATTTAGTGACAAAATATATATATATGCATGTATATATATACATAGATGCGGTTGGGTAGTTTTTTTCAGCCATTTATAGCAAGAGCAACAGTGAAGACGTCCTCTTTGTCTGTTGAACTGGAACAGACGAGCAATTAAGGCTGTTGTGTGTTTAACTCAGACCAGGCCCCGTCTGTGGGAAGGAACAGGATCAGAACACATTGTGTGCAGTACTTTAGTGCAGGGGTGAGCGATCCTCCTCCGGATTTAACTCTGTGTAATCCTCTATTGATTACCAGCGGGTCTTCCCTCCTCCAGCAAGCATATAAGGCGTGGCTTAGCAGCTATGATTTTCAGTGGAAACTCCTATAGTAGCTGTAGTATGTAGTCTTGGTGGAATGTTCAGCGGAGGATGATATAGTCGCTGACGAAATTTTGGTCAGTGGAGGATGATATGAACGCGAGTAAAGCGAGATAGATCCCCTTTTTATAATCATCAGACGTAGAAGTGCATAGAACTCCACCAGCTTCCCAGAACGTTGTACATACACACACACACACACACACACACACACACACACACACACACACACACACACTTACACACACACACACACTTACACACACACACACACACACACACACACACACACACACACACACACCGCTCAAGACGTGTTCGGAACACGGGCTTGTGTGGATATAATGTGTTTAGATGTCTGATTATGTAATTACAAGGGAGCTTAATTACACGTCTATTGATTAATCTGCTTTTAACAATAATCTGTTTCCACATCTTCAAAGACTCGAGCGGTAAAGTAATCAACCACAAAGACATGGAGGTAACTGATGCCAGAACCCATCCATGTGTGGGTTAGAACCCCACCCATGTGTGGGTTAGAACCCCACCCATGTGTGGGTTAGAACCCCACCCATGTGTGGGTTAGAAGGCCACTCATGCGTGGGTTAGAAGGCCACCCATGCGTGGGTTAGACCCCCACTCATGCGTGGGTAAGAAGGCCACCCATGCGTGGGTTAGACCCCCACCCATGCGTGGGTTAGAAGGCCACCCATGCGTGGGAAATGTTAGAAATCTTTCCTTCCACTTGACACCCGATGATGCAGTCAACCCTCGTCTCCACCTGACACCCCGTGACCAAGCCAACCCCTGTTTATGTTCCCACTTGACACCCTCGCTACACCTTTTATATGACACCTGTTGTCACTTGACACTTATGTAGCACCTTACCATGGCTTCTGCTGGCACTTGACACACTTATAGTACTTTCGTAGGACACCTCTGGACACTTGGCACCCTAGTGGCACCTTTCCAATAACACATGTTTCCACTTGACACCTTAGTGGCACCTTCCTATGACACCTGTTTCCACCCGGCACCAGGCCAGCCACCTCCCTCTGACACCTGTTGCAACAGGTGACGAGCAGCGCCTCGGCTGAGCGAACAGGTGGGTCTATATTGGTTATAGAACACTGCGATGTTGGAGGGGTGAGAGGGCCTTGGAGGAGTGTGAGAGGGTCTTGGAGGAGTGTGAGAGGGTCTTGGAGGAGTGTGAGAGGGTCTTGGAGGAGTATGAGAGGGTCTTGGAGGAGTGTGAGAGGGTCTTGGAGGAGTGTGAGAGGGTCTTGGAGGAGTGTGAGAGGGTCTTGGAGTAATGGCAGGATGTTGGAGGAATAACAGGATGTTGAATGGGTGACATGAATACTATTTCATTTTCCATGGTCAAGGTAGAAGAAGATCGTCTTCCTTATAAATCACTTTATCCCGGATGATTATATGATTATAATTACCTTTGATTAAGAGACATGTTTGTGAATTATCAAAGACCAAAAGTACGAGAGTCGTGGTTGTAGTATCATCATAATTGCAGTGCTTACTGCATGAAAGATAATGGATAGATGATTACGGACATTTCTCTTACACGCACGCACACACACACACACACACACACACACAGGGCTGGTCGATCAGTGGGTAGATGGCTTCGGTTGCAGTGTGTGTGTGTGTGTGCGTGTCTGTGTCCGTGTACATATACGATACATATAAGAGAACATATATACAATGTTAAGAGAGGGGGCAACACAAGTGTAAAACACTCTCCCCATAACACATATATAATAATCAATATTGTAATCACACAATTGTAGAAATGTGTTGGTAGACCTCCCTCCCAGTAGAGATCGGTAATTACAAATAGGTAATTATACAACATCTGGCCATAGCATAGCCTACACACATACCTCATCTTCCCTCATGATTTTATCCAGATCAAAATATGTCCTCATACCCTTCCTCATGCCAGAGTAATATGCCCGCTTATCAAGGCGTCGCCGTGCACTGATCAACTGCATTTTTTGTTCAGAGATTATCCGTGACGGGGAGGGACATTATTACCTTCTGGAAGAACAATATGTAGCCAGGATGAAGATGACGAGCCGTAGGAGTGGTGGAGAGATGAGTAGGAGACTGTAGGAGATCAGGGGACATTGTAGGAGACCAGGAGACACTGTAGGAGATGATGGAGACACTGCAACAGGTGATGAGGATTATGTAGGAGGTTATCTTCCTGTAGGATGTCCTTTTAAACTAGTCCTTACTACAGCAGGTATCCTTCTTGATCCTTCGTGATTAACATCCTAAATAAGTCCTTCTCTTGTTCCCATGTGCAAGGAAGGTCGATATATACTAAGCTATAAGTACCTATATACTTTATATATGTTGTATATAAGCTCCTTTGCACTTGATGTTTGTTGAGTATAAGTATATGCTATATAAATACTTACATACTTATGAACACTTATACACACTTAGAACAGAGGGATTATGACGAGGAGGCTTGTATATACTTGCACTAATATATCTAAAGTTCTTTTATACACCTACATCCACCCAGAAGATTTGCATACATATTTACGCATACATATTTACACATACACACACACACACACACACACACACACACACACACACACACACACACACACACTCACGAACACAACACCGGCCAAGGATCACAAGTGTTGTTAAATGTGGAAGAGATTGCGTATGGCAGCAAAATCTCAAGTAGTAGAGACATTATCATATGTGGAGCCGAGGCCAACATCGTCTGGCTGCCATTCTCAGCAGCGGCGAAGGAGTCGAAATGAATAATTCCATCGGGTCTGGTGACGCAAACTATTCATGGCTCCTGGAAGAGGAAATCATCATCTCGGTACATTTCCTCGCCGCTGTCAGCGCCACGTGTGGATATTTCGCTTGAAAGATGAAAGAATAAATAACGCGAGTAAACTTAAGCGTCATTGTGTGGCGTTGTTACGACGGTCGTTTTAATTCCAGTAGTGTTCGAAACGTTGATTGACTTCCCACCCACGTAATGTCTCACGAGGTTCATAGACGTCTGTAGCAATGGGAGGTTAAGTTAGTACCATCCTCAAACAGCCTCCAACCACGACATCATCACCCACACCGGGACTGTGGTCGTGAGCGGAACGTCTGCCTGGTTCCCACCTCTGCCTCGCCTTCTTCTGTCTCGCTAGGCCACACCGCCCTTCAAGCTGTTCATCCCACCGACCCTCGAGACCTCTCCCACCTATTTACTGTTCCAGTGGACCTCCCAGACCGCCACTAAGTTCTTCAGTCTATCAGGTGTCTTAGCGTGACTCTAGATAAGAAACTAAGCTTGGATGGAACACGTCAGCACCATCATCATGTCCTCCTCCTCCTCCTTGTCGTCTCCTCCACACCTTCTCCACCGACACAAGACACTTGTCCACTCCCTCCCTCTCTGCACCTGGTCTTAACTACAACTCTCACTCTCCTCCAACTCACCTATGCCTCCTCCTCCAACTCTCACTCTCCTCCAACTCACCTATGCCTCCTCCTCCGCTTGGTGTTTCTCCCTATCCACCTCACAACAGGAGCTGCTGGAAAATATACCAAAAAAGAAACGTTCAGGCAGAAGAGAAAAATAGATGGGCAAACGTGATATATCGCATGAGAGCCATTTTCAATTTTTTTCCTCCCTGAAGGTAAATACGAAATTGATACAGTTGAATGGATAGTGACCTTCACAACGAGTCTAGAACACGTTCCCAGTTGGAAGAACCAAGGTCGGTTCACCTGACCCAGGATGGGTTTGGAATATATCAAGATTTCCCTCAAACATAATAATAAGACCATCATAAGTCGCTACAAGGGAAGGCTTTCCCTGTATTCTCCAGCCTTCAATAAAATCGGGAGGAGAGGCACACACGAGACGGGTTTTATTTGTGAACCGCCTTGAGCAACAGCCTTAGTGGCACTTCTCATGCCGCTTCTCATCCTCTTGCCTCCACACCACAGACACCTTATATTAGTGAAAGCAAATTTCCCCAGTTCAACGTTAGCCCCGGGTGAAGAGGAGAGTTTTGTGGCTATATCGTTGATGGGACGTATTATTATCATGGTTGTTGTGTTTTGATGTGAATTCCCAGCTCCATACTGGCGGAGGTCGATGGCTGGGTTACTCCTTGATGACGTAGTCTGCCTTGTGGTCGTAGGGAAGTACAGTAAGAATGACAACCACCATCACGAGTCGCTGCTGACGCTGGCATAAAGTCCTGCCTGATCCATGAGGTTCCGTGGTAGTTCAGACAGGTCGACTCACGAAGTAGTAACACCTCGAGTCGTCGTACCCTACTCTTCTCTCTTCCCACTTCGTTGCTGCTGCTGCTGCTGCTGCTGCCAGTGTGTTTAGCATAAGAAAGGATTTACAGCATCAGACAGGGTGAGCCATATGCCAATAATCGATCGCTGTACAGAAGAGCCTGGCATGGATTCACCTACTGACTCCCTGTGAGAAGAATAATATTGAAGAATTACGCTTTCTCTTTCCATCATCTCGTCATCAACTCCGTCTTCCATGCGTATCCGATGTTTCAAAACAATAAAGACGTTTTCTATGTGAATTTATCATACAGGATATGGATCTCTATCGCCTATCCACGTAGAGGACAGGGACGACGCAATGTTCCTGGGATAGAACTTGCAGCTTATCCTCTTAAATAGTGTTGATCCTCAAGACTTATAGATATCTTTTTCATCTCAACATTCATTCCAGACCCCATATTATCCCTGAGTGTTCACACACTCACCTTCGTTCTCATGTATATGAATAACCCGGGCATGTATGACGTTAACCGCTTATTTCAATAATGTATTATCGGACGTAAGAGGATGCGTATGGATGGACTCAGGAGCGTAAATACGAACTTAGGTAAACCTTCCGTGCCTTACGCATCGACTTAGAACAACGATGAATATTAGATGAAATGTTAGGCATCCTTGTGCGCCATTTCCCTCCACCTCTTGTAGGGTCGTTCTCCCGTTATATCGTTCGTCATCAAGCAATCAGGAGCGATCATTGTTCGCTGGCTAAAATCACCACCTTAGACTCTGTTATGGGCCGTGTTATGGAAGAGCTGACGAGGGTTTTGGCTAAATTCGTGATCGGTGATCTGATTCTCTTGTGATGGAGGGAGAATATATATTTTTCAACATATATATATTTTCATACTTTGACGTTTAGGGTTGCTTAGGGATATATTAGGTTAATTGAATCGAGTTAAAGATTAATTGGGGATGTTAAGTGTTTGTTAAGTCCAGTCAGGGGTTCATTAGAGATATTCAAGGTTTGCTAAAGTACTTTAAAGTTTTACGGTTGTAAGTTTAAGGGCAGACTGGTTCGCCTCACAGCGCTAAGCGCAGAATTACGAAGAAAAATAGATATACGATGAAAAAATTAAGGTTCCTTCCGCCATCTTTGTGGCAGCGACCACCGCGGCCCGTATCTCCAGCCTGGCCAACAATCTCAACTCCTCCTCTTCCTCAGAGGCCATCTTTCCCTCCACACAACACCTTGAAAGAATTCCATTTTACGGAAAGATTTACACACACACACACACACACACACACATACACACACACGAGCAACGTAGAGACACCAAGGTCCCGCAAAATATTTACATTTATCCCATAATATTTCGCTTTTCTGTAACTTAGGGAAAAGAAAACTGGCTGAATCCAAAGATTTGATTTGATTTACAAATGTTCTGTGAGACACCAGAAGGACGGGAATATGTAAATGGTATTTGGGGACACGAGATTAAGCGAGATGGAGTTTAAGATATTTTACCAGTATCAAGCGAAGGAAATCACGTGAAATGAGAACCACCTCATAAAAATGATGGATTTAATTAGTTCAAGATAAAAGTAGAAGGATTCGCTAAATGAGGATGGGAGGTCTATATGTCTAGCCAGCAGATCCTGTGAGTAGGACCCGACCAGTAGGAGGAAACTCAGAGAAACTCACAAGTGAATGAGGATTGTGAGGCAGACGACGGCTCGATGAGGCAAAGAGGAGCTGGTGTGAGACAGATTAAATGAAAGGTCTTTACGACACATCACTCACGAACTAGAAATCCGTTTTGTAAAATGATTTGCGTCACCTATGATGTATCTTGTTGTTGTTGTCCTGGTCCTGCACAATGTGGTCATTATCAGCTGTTAATTATGGCATATGTAATTAAGATATGGGTCGACTGTTGCTCAAATTCGCTTGCGTCATTTTTTTGTTTTTGTGACATACGAAGCTGGTCTCTGATCCTTTCTATATACCACATCATCAGAATTTATCATATTAAGATATCATGATCTCAAAGTAAACAAAGTTTGTGTCATTGTTAGTAAATAGTGTGTACAAGAATTATGAATAATGTATATTGTATGACATATTTATTCATCGATATTGTAAATGATGTGGAAATGTATATGATTAAGTTTCTTAAGAACTCACTTATAAATCAAGGACTTAGATTTTTGTAAATGAAATTGTAGATCATATAAACAAGAATCATAGATTAACAGTATTCATGTAAATAGTATTTATGTAAACCATATCAAAGACGTAAATTATGTGAGTCAAATATGTCAGTACTGTAAATCACCAGGATTTATTTACTGTTGTAAATAAATCCTGGTGTATGTGTACAATAAATGTGTAATGTTCTCATCTTACTTCACCATCCCGTTGTCATGTACAACTCACAACACAAAATGTACAAGATATTACGTTCTTGTTATGAGAATTCTATGACATTCTTAGACGCTCATTTAACTTTCGCGTTACCGGAACCTTGTTAGGAAATGACAAGAATTTTAATTAGTTTCTACACACACACACACACACACACACACACACACACACACCTTAGGGTTAAATTGACCATCGCTCTTACTCCTTATTAAACTACCTTCAGTAGTTAGTCTTCAAACACTTGAACACGACACTACACCGCGTAAGGACGAAGGTACGATCCTTGAGCACGACTTTACGACCCTTAGGGTAAGATGGTTTGTTTCCTTGACCTGACACAATAGTCTAAGGGTCAGGCCAAAAGGTCAGAGGTCGTGCATTAGTACCGTCATACTCAAGGGTCGTATCGTCGTACTCAAGGGTCGTACCGTCGTACACAAGGGTCGTACCGTCGTACTCAAGGGTTGTATCGTCGTACTCAAGGGTCATACCGTGATACTAATGGAATCAAGGAGTAACTGACCATCTTGGATGGAAGGGAAGATGAGTGATTGAAATATTAGAAGAGAGAAATCTATGAGCACCTTCGTTGTGTGTGGACCAGACGCTTGCCAGTGGAAAGGTTATAGGAAGAATAAAGAAAATTTCACTGCTACGCTGTTCGAGGTGGGGGAGGAAAAAGAGGTATTATAACGGTCAATCCTCGCGGTTGGTCTCCACACACAAACTATGGGAAGTAGCAGCTGTCACATGTCCATGTGTTATTGGCTGGAACACACGGAGAAAGCTCACGAGAGGAATGGCCGGAATGATATATGCAAAACAGACAGAGAGAACAGCAACAACACAGCGAACACAAAGGCATGGGTGAAGAGAGGTGAGAGCAAGTGCGTCAGCGAGATGGAACGCTTTCATTTCCACTTTGACCAACAGAGGAGGAGGAGGAGGAGGAAAACCACCAAGATATATGAGCAGGATCAGACACTGGCATGAATGTGACCCTCGTAGATACGGGAGGCTGTAGCTGCCTCCACGAAGAATTATTGTAGTACTAAAGGAAGATCCTCAGGTTTTAGGAAGTAGAAATTGTAAAGATTTTTATGTAGATTTACCAGGAAAGAGTCGAAGCTATGGCTATGCCAAACATGCAAATGTTGTTGTTGGAAGGAACTGTAGTGTATGTAGTGTGTGTGTGTGTGTGTGTGTGTGTGTGTGTGTTCTTGTCTATTCATGTATTTATGTATGTACTCGTATACGTATTCATAAATTTACCTGTGTGTGTGCATGCATGTATGAATCTGTTAGTGTCTGCACGTACATACGTTAGCACGTCTCTCTGGGTATATAAAAAGGAAGAAATATATATATCTTTAGTGTCTCGTGTCTTCATATAATGTTGACTCTCAAGTGTTACTTTAATCTCCGAGATTCATCAATCTATTTTCATCATCTCCTCAACAGCCCCCCCCCCCCCCCCCCCCCCCCCCCGACACCAGGCCTGCCTCCTCCCTGCGTGTTGTCTCTTCAGTTTTTAAGAGATTACTCTCACCACCCCACACCCCACCTCCCACACCCCACCTCCCACACCCCACCTCCCACACCCCACCTCCCACACCCCACCTCCCACACCCCACCTCCCACACCCCACCTCCCACACCCCACCTCCCACACCCCACCTCCCACACCCCACCTCCCACACCCCACCTCCCACACCCCACCTCCCACACCCCACCTCCCACACCCCCACCTCCCACACCCCACCTCCCACACCCCACCTCCCACACCCCACCTCCCACACCCCACCTCCCACACCCCACCTCCCACACCCCCACCTCCCACACCCCACCTCCCACACTCCACCTCCCACACCCCACCTCCCACACCCCACCTCCCACACCCCACCTCCCACACCCCACCTCCCACACCCCCACCTCCCACACCCCACCTCCCACACCCCCACCTCCCACACCCCACCTCCCACACCCCACCTCCCACACTCCACCTCCCACACCCCCACCTCCCACACCCCACCTCCCACACTCCACCTCCCACACCCCACCTCCCACACCCCCACCTCCCACACCCCACCTCCCACACCCCACCTCCCACACCCCCACCTCCCACACCCCACCTCCCACACCCCACCTCCCACACCCCCACCTCCCACACCCCACCTCCCACACCCCACCTCCCACACCCCACCTCCCACACCCCACCTCCCACACCCCACCTCCCACCGTGGGGAGAGTAGCTAAGTGTCACAAGGTATTTCCCTTGTAATAGACTTCACTGTATCAGCTTCGATGTGCATTACACTGTAATTCATTTTCTTCATTATTTATGGCTTCTGTTAAGTCGTGCTGATGATGGAAATGATTATGTAGAAAGGACGATTTTCTTTCTTTTCTTCCGCATTTTGTAGAAAACGTATTGCGGTCGTCGTGCAGAAATCTAGTCCACAAAACTGGCTATCCCATGTCGTCACTGATCTTACAGCCTCCCTCCTCCCGTTGCTCGTCCAAGTCTCATACCTTTCCATTAAGCTGACTCCTCCCCTTCCTGAACGCCTCTCCCACCTGACCCCATCCTTGCTCTTACCCATCCCATCTCTTACTGGAGCCGACATGCATGTCGAGATCCCCATCTCTCTCTCTCTCTCTCTCTCTCTCTCTCTCTCTCTCTCTCTCTCTCTCTCTCTCTCTCCACCACCCCGCGCACACACACACGTGCGCGCGCGCGCGTCAGGGGAATGAGGATCCACCTTCAGCTCAGGTCAGCCTTAAAGACTTTGGCTCAAAGTTAAAACTAGTTGGTCTTTTCTTCCCCCAGCTAACCCCACCTGAACTCGCCCCCACTGCAACAAATTCCCACCTCAAGTAACTCCACCTCAATCAACTCTTCCACAACCAGTTCCACTCAGTGATGCTTCCTGTGTCTCTCCAGTTCCCTGGCCTGCAGTTCTTCCTTCTCCTGGCGTGATGAAAGTAAAACTCCTGGCTGATAAGCATGATAATATCCCTGGCTGATAAGTATGATAATATCCCTGGCTGATAAGCATGATAATATCCCTGGCTGATAAGCATGATACACACCTGCTGTAAGGTCAAAGGATTTCACGTCAGGGAGCGTCACACGGATTTTCCATGGTAACCCAATCTGGTCATACTTCAACCTTTACCAACTCTTTCATTTCCTTCACCTACATCGCAATATATATATATATATATATATATATATATATATATATATATATATATATATATATATATATATATACATATTCCTAGGGTGCGTGAGGTTTTAAGAATAGCCTAAGTTTATGATTAATCTGTTTTTCAAGGTGATTTCTCTCGTGTATGATTAGTCTTGGCTGTGAGTGTTCTTGTAGCGGCGTACCTCGGCCTTGTAGCGACCCACCTCGTCCTTGTAGCGACCCACCTCGTCCTTGTAGCCACCCACCTCGTCCTTGTAGCGACCCACCTCGTTCTTGTAGCCACCCACCTCGTCCTTGTAGCCACCCACCTCGTCCTTGTAGCGACCCACCTCGTCCTTGTAGCGACCCACCTCATCCTTGTAGCGACCCGCCTCGTCCTTGAAGTGACTCACCTCGTCCTTGTAGCCACCCACCTCGTCCTTGTAGCGACCCACCTCGTCCTTGTAGCCACCCACCTCGTCCGTAACTGGTATCATCAACTTAGGTAAAGTGATCCTTCCATCCATGCATCCGTCAGTACTTAATTTTAATAACATTCCCCCAGCCGGCGACCTCCTCACAAATTTGTAACAAGATACAGAAATTAGCGTCAAGACAACGTCATGCTGATTTAGGGGGGGGGGGGGTAGGAGGAGGGGAAAGAGAGGGAGGAGAAAAAGTGGGGAAGGGGGAGGAAGGGAGAAGACAGATGGGTGCAGATGGACCTGGGGTGAGGGGGGAAATATACAGGGGAAAATAGTGAATGATGAAGTGTGTTGGTGGGGAAATATACGTGGAGAGGGAAGATGGTGAGTTTATACTAATTATTGACGAGTATCTACCTATCTACCTCTCAATCTACCTGTCTACATACCTGCCTACCTACCTGTCTACCTACTTACTTCCCTACCTACTACCTTCTTACCTACCTGCCTGCCTATCTGCGATCGGACTTTGCCAAAAATGTGGTCACAGCACAGGAGAGACGACGGTGAAGAGAGAGAGAGAGAGAGAGAGAGAGAGAGAGAGAGAGAGAGAGAGAGAGAGAGAGAGAGACGGACATACAGACAGACAGACAGGGAGGTGGTGCCAGTGATGATGGTGATGTTGGTGGATGGAGATCCAAAAACACGTCCCTCTCCAACATATTCCTTCTGCCTTTTGAAGTGTGGTAGGAGGAGGAGCATATTGCTTCCAACAACCATGGGATCCCGACACACTTCGTCAATTGGGTCGGATTGTTTTGCGTCAAGCAATACAGTGTTTGCCGTTTTCTTTGATGTTGGCGAAGTGGATAGGAACGGATAGGGAAGGAGATGGGTCGCTATTGTTTTTCTCTTGGTTCCAACTGGTAACGTGAGCACACCAGGATGCGCGTAGCTTTAACATAAAGAATTCCACAAGAAAACGTCTTGACTCTCTCTCTCTCTCTCTCTCTCTCTCTCTCTCTCTCTCTCTCTCTCTCTCTCTCTCTCTCTCTCCTTATCTCTAAGGCTCTATCTATCCCTGTATTCTCCCCTCCCCCAATATCTCTGTCTAACCTTCTGCTTAACTATCTATCCTCGTTTTTTGTATCCTCTTTTATTTTCTTATCTCCCTTTATCCTTTTCTCTCAACTATCTCTTTCTATCCTTAAGTCCATCCTTCCATTTCCCTCTCCCTCCATTCGTTTCTGGTAACATGATTGCATTTAAGAAAGAGAGATAGACAACAACTTTTAACAAAATACAAAAAATAAGATCTAGGAATTAAAGAAGAAATCAAAAGGAATATCATAAGCTTAAAAGATTTTCAGATGTGTGAGAAGTAAGAGAAAATAAATGTATTTTTTTTTTTTTGGTATTTTGATGGATGAAAATGGACGCCTCGTTTTCGATATCAAATCAATGGTTCCAGTATTGAATAAAACGTGTTCCGTGTATACAGCAAATGATATTCAGTTACAAACAGCCTCGTTAGGACCCAGTGGTCTTTTGCTGTTGGAATTCAGTTATAGTGGACATACGCAGGAACTAAATGCGTATCATATTTTAGTCGAATCGAAGGAGACAGTAAAGAAAGGTATGATTAAAGAGATAACACGTTGTTTCAATAATGGGAAAGGCAAATATTCGATAAATCAATGGAGGAGGTGGTGAAGGGGAGGGACCTGATGGAAGGCGAGGACCAGGGGTTCTGTTCACAAACTTCTTATCAATAAGATCTTCAGGCCAGGCCAGGCCAGGTCAGGTCAGGGGAATCACACGACCAGACTTGCTAACATTTGTCTTGTAGGAAAAAGTCACAATATTGAGAGTAGGAGACCTGGTGTTCACCTCAACCTCCTTGTGAACACGACGGTACGACCACTGACAACTGCAGGTATTACCTTTGAACAAGACGATACGACCATTGAACACGACAGGTATTACCCTTGAACACGACAGGTACGACCCTTGAACGCGACAGGTGCGACTCTTTTCGCAAAATATTTGCCTAAGTCAATTGTATAAATATCATTTTTCATCTGAGATTATACAATGAGTAATATCAGATGCTATATTTAAGATCATACATCACAACATCTTCCTCTGATGAAATTTTAATCTCTACTCGTACTGGATAGAACAATATTTTTCTTTATTCTTCGTATTTTTTTTCCCCCAAAAAAAAGAAAATACGGGAGTTTCCAAAGTTGTGTGTGTGTTTACTTTGCCCCAAAGGTTTGGATTACTCAGAGTGATTAATTCGCTCAACTTAGGTTGATGGGTTCAAAGTTTTTTAATTTGCTAGTTTCATGTTTTACTTCTTTTTAACTGGCATACACACACACACACACACACACACACACACACACACGTTAAGACATGGGGTTCCATGAATGTACAACTCCTTCCCCTTACAGTAGAATTGGTAATAACACATGCACAATCACAACCTGATTTCCTTTACTTCATCTTCCATACAAAAAAGCAAAGTCAGTATTATGAGACCTCGGGTACAAGATACACTAATTCATCGACACACGAAAAATGCTAAACATTATTCTATGGACATCAAAATGTATTATATACTATTGTATGAACATCTTAATGTATCATACACTCTTTTATCAATATCAGAATATATCTAGTGCTGTATCGACGTCAGAATATACCATACAGTATTGTATCAGCGTCAGAATGTATCACGTACATATATTTCAGCGTCATAATGTATCATACAACAATGTATTAACGTCATTTAGAATTTATTCCACAGTGTTGGATCGACGTTTGATCAGTTAAAACACTAGATAGAATTTTCAGTAACCCATCAATATGTCGTCATTTTTAAGATGTAAGATAAACAGACGATAATGAAAATGCGAGAGATGATCATGAGGGATTAATAGATTAATAGAGTAGAAAGTAACAGATGGTTGTTTGTTGAGCAATCAACAGGTAAAGGTGAGAGGGCAACGGGGAGAGTGAGAATGCAACTATGATATCAACAGATGGTGGCAAGATAGCAACAGGTGGGAGGGAGAGAGCAACAGGTGGAACAGAGAGAGACAGACAGTCCAGTAGGTGGAGATGAGAGAGATCAACAGGCGGGAAGTTGGAGACCAACAGGTGGTGGGAACAACAGGGACGAGTGAGAGGCCAACAGGTGGGGGAGGTGAGAGCAACAGGAAAGAATGAGGAATTAACAGAGGAAGGAGAGTGACCATGAAAACAACAGTGGGTCAGGTTGAAGACAACAGATGTAAATGAGAAGCAAACAACTTGAGAGTCACACACACACACACACACACACACACACACACACACACACTTATGACTAGGTTTTCTAACATTAAAACTACTTCTTTACATCATTAGTAATTTGTGTGTTGCTTGATCTCATGTTAGATCCTCTTGTTGTTCCATCCTTCCATCTTTCGAAGTGTTGCTCACTCTGGACACCATCAATTTATCTGTGAACTTAAAAGTTATGATCAGGTCACCCCTTACTCTCCTCTTTTCCATGATGGACAAATTTATTGCCTGTAACTTCCCCTGTAACTCGACTGTCTTTCTTGTGGTAGCATCTTTGTGGACTTCCTCTGTACCTTCTCTATGATATCTTTATGTTTGTTCATGTCCGGTGACCAAAGTTTAGAGGCATATTCTAGCTTCGGCTTTATGTACACATAATGTGAATAGCTTACTGAATATTTCCTCATCCATAGACCCGAGTGTTATTCCAATATTAGCTATCAGTTTGTCCCTCTTATTATTATCTTAATGTGGGACTCTGGCAACAGGTTAGGGATTATGTCTACTCCCAGATCTTGTGTATGTGTGTATGTGTGTGTGTGTGTGTGTGTGTGTGTGTGTGTGTGTGTTTGAAAGAGATACAGACAGACAGACAAAAAGAAAAACAGACAGGCGGACGGTAAACACAGTTGTTTGTTCAAACAAGCTAGTGTTTGCTGAAGTACTCAAAACAAAAGTTCTTACGTCATACGTTCCACCAAACACCATCAGCGTCTTTAACGTTCTATGTCACGATTTTCCTGTTAATTAGAAATTCTCAAAACGTTCGAAAAAAGCACGTACGTCCCTCTTTATCCACGCTTGAATAAGGTGGAAGACGGAGATAATTTGCATATTGATTTTGTTTTAAATGTTATGTATCAATCCCTCACTCCATTTGCATGGATATTACCCTTTGTCAAACGTTTAAGCAAATATCATCATTAATTCATAACTGATCTGTTTTCTCTACGTATCTCGTTTTTCCACTCCCTGCGTTCGTAATGCTTCTGAAAGATTAAATTTTGATGAAATAAGTCTCTTCTATGAAGCTCGTCTCTGATTAAGGTATATGAGAAGAGATTCGAGACAGAGACAAGATCTGTACGCACTGAGTATCTCATCTAACATTTCCTCTGGAAAGAGTTGTGGTTGGACTGAGTGACTACCAACATGTAAAGGTCAGTAAAACAAAATCTGAACTGCACTTGAGATGAACAAAGAGTCAAACTTGATATTGTCTGTTACGTTTAGGTCATGTGACCTTAGGATCTGATCTATTTAAGGAGTTACTCTAACCTTGTATATGACCTGGTTCATTACCTGTATTTCTAACCTTGCATATGACCTGGCACTTCCGACCTTGCATGACCTGATGCTTTTACTGTTTGTCTATCCTTAAATCATCCTTCTTGGCTGTTTAAGAGTTCCCCTGACTTAATATGACATGAACTGGTTCATGAATAGTCCCTCTCCCCTCACTCTCCTGTACATGACCTGACTCTCGAAGCAATAACATCACTGAGTTGGTTACTGTCATCAGGGTTTGCACTGGTCTTCGTCGAGTCTATGTATACATGTGACTCTATCAAGTCGTCATTTATGTATACATGCGACTCTATCAAGTTGTCATTTATGTATACATGCGACTCTATCAAGTTGTCATTTATGGCGACCCAACGAACACTGTAATTAGATCTCTAATCAATATATTCGGTAATGGGATTATCGGCATTAGTTGTACGTATCGTCCGTTGATATCACATTCCCAGATACATCCTAAAAGAGAACAGATAATGAGGATTGGACAGTCTATCCTTCTGGTAATGGTCGTTCCACACAACGGGTGACCTTAAACCACATCTCCGGCCAAATATTTCGTATAATTATGACTGTCGTTCTGCCGTTCGGCTCGTCTCTACCTCATGGCAGCCTTCATTAGATTACATAGGATGATGTGGGATTCAGAAAGAACTAGTCTGATTAATTTCCAGGTCCTTAAAGTTGGTGATGGGCCGACCCCTGGCCACGTGCCTGGCTCCACCACAGAGTTGAGATGGTTAGGAACTGAGCGTCCTTCAAAAAAAATTTCTTCTACTCTCCAGGTAGCAGCTTCTCCCATTACCATTCTTTTCTTTCTTATTATCTATGATTGATACAAGCATTACTCTGGATGCCTCACTGTTGCTGTAAGCTGAATGCTTCGGTTTGGGATACATGACTATGAAAAGACTAGAAGACTTCTGGAAACCTATTGGATCCAGTAGCAATGCAGTCCTTGAATTCTACTTTGGTTCGTTCCAGTTGTGGCATTGTCTGAACACGGAGTATCTGGAATATACGATTCTATCTCCATTTAGATATATCTACTTCATATTCCTTTCTTTTAGTCCTTCATTTATTCCCAATTCTTCACAGGAGTTGAAAGACGTTCACTTATTTCTATTATTTCTAGATATATATAACATTTTCTTAATGTTTCCATACACTGGGGAATAGATGGGTCAAACAGATTATATATTTACCTTTACGAGAACAGAAGTCAACTCCATAAATGGTTTATTCCACAAGTGACCTGTGATACTGATAATCTTGCACATCCACGTGGATTTGAGAGATTGGCTAATGACTTTAGTCTCCTAATCTCTCATAGCAAGAGGAAGAGAATCTCTAACAGCCTCACAAATGGTGTGTTGCTTCTACAGAAACTGGTGAGCGGCTCAGTACAATTCGTGTTGGGGTTCGCTGCCGGGGAGTTTAGCGATCAGCAGCTTTAAGGACCAGGGTTCGATACTGACCAATGAAACCAGTTTAACTCGGCTGTATATCCCCCAGGAGGAATATATAGCAAATTCTATATCTTGGCCAATGTCTCCCTGCTATAGATTGCATTTCTATATCTCCTAATGGGGAGACTAAAAGAAAAACTTTTGGAAATGAATGAAAAGACTCTTCAAAAAAGTAGTCTGGATGACACAGTGAAGGAACCACCGTCTATCTTCCAGCAAAGAAGAGTCCTGGAAGCTGGCTGGAGATTCTTGAAGGAACCTGAAAACCCTTGTAACAACCTCGACCATGTCTGTGGTAATGACTTCGCTAGGGGCAGCCTTCCCCAGACCCATCAACACCAACCAGCCTCAATTACTGGGAATGAGGAACTCGATAGTGGGCTGGGAATATGGTTCCCACCTCCAATACCACACAAGGACGCTCGAAGGGCCAAGCCACAGGAGGAGGAGGAGGAGGAGGAGCAGACACTTGGTACTCTGGTGTCTTGGAGAGTTTCTCGAGCGAGGACCAGACTTATATGGTTTTATTTTCTGTCTTTATCAGCTGTTATCTTCAGCTGGCGCCTCATGCTCATCCTGGCAAGGAGAGAGAGACAAAAAAAATGGATTACAGAGGTAAAAAAAAAGAGGCTTCGTCAGACTCCAGTGGCCAGATAATTATGGCATATTTTGTTACGAAGTTGCTTCACTACTTAAGCTTTGTACATTTATACATCAAAGTTCGTCTAATAGATGTATGAGGTGGATTGAGTCACAATGTCATGAATCTTATGATTTAGAGGATCTAATACCTCTTGCATGGCTGGTTTGTCACTTAGCTTAAAATCTTTTCTCATTCTGACATTTTATCGTGACTCTATACATCTCCCTCCACAAACCTTACAATTCATATCATTTATATTTCTAACGTAAATAAAACACCAACAGTACCCAGAGCCTCACTTTAATTCATCAGTAACAGCAGCTTTAACTCAACTGCTCTTATTATTTTCCATATACATTTTTATGACACATTTTGTTCAGTTAGAATATTGAGCTGCTGGTACCTACATGCGATCATACAACTTATTTCAAATATAAAGAACGTCTTTCCTATTAGTATTTCTGAAACTTCTATTGGGAAACCACAATGTTGTGTTCATTAAACCTATCTATCTCGTGCGGGTTCTGGTTAAGCCATTAACTTTATTATGGCTCTTGGAGACTTGTGTGAGAGGGAGGGAATCATCCATCGTTTGAGTCGAATGCCATCACTAGTAATGCTCCTGCGTCTGGCTTCACAGACTAGCATGTTACATTTCAATCTCCTGATGTTTATGGCAAGTCATGAGGATACAAAATTAGAGATGATTCACTTGTGTGCGTCAGTCAGTCAGGAATATTCCGGTGCGAAAAAGCTTGGCGAACAGTTCGATGCATAAGGAAGATGTTCAGTTTTCTTTGTTCTTATTCTTACGGTGTTCTTTAAGCCATTGTCATCAGGCTGGATTTAGTAATGCTAGTGGTAGTTGTAGTAGTACCAGTAGTAGTAATATTTATACTATTAGTAGATGTAGTAGTGATAACAACTTACTGAGAGACATTACGAACAAAAATCATCCATATCTACTCCAACCAGATTTAGATGGACATCTTTCACAGACATCTTCTACGAATAGTTTAGCTGACCATTTTCCATTACGTGTCCCTCTGCTATATTCTGGGTGTCTTGGTTATGATTCCAGCCCGTCTTGTCCTTGCTCTCAATCCGTCCCAAGACGACGAAGCACACAAAAAATGATGCATTTACTGTGGGGAACAGAACATACCTACCCCGGCTCAAACGCCCACGTCAGACCTGCTGCTGGTCAAGGCCTGTGGGTGACATCTCGGAGGCTTCAGTTCGAATCCCTTTAGCTCCCGAGCACTTCCCACTCCACTGTAAGGGACTTTGAATGCCCTGCCGGAGCTCTTCGGGTAACGGGAATCTCCTATTTTGTCAAAGAGGATTTTGAAAGTTCGATTATTTACCAGCAGACTTAAATAGCTTTGGAAAGAGAGAGATTTGAGGGAAGCTTGCCTTCTGTGGAGTAGAGGGCAATATAGTGGTAAAGATGGGTTTACACGTGTCAGTTTGGAGTAATTAGTGAACCATCGATCGACTTAATCGGATTAACTATGAGGATGGTTTTTCCCGGGTCATTTCGTCGAGGTTGTTGGGGGTGTCTGAGAGGTCGTACTGCCTCGTCTGGTTGTTGTGAGGTGATTATGACTACCTTACCTGGTCGTGTTGTTCAGGTACTGGTGTGGTTGCAAGGCCGCGGGTCGTTTGTGGCCGTCACAAAAGATTATATTAGTTCGTGTGTGTGTGTATATATATATATATATATATATATATATATATATATATATATATATATATATATATATATATATGTATATATATTATAGCGCTTAATGAATTCGCAACAAAGAATTCAGAATCGCATTATATTCTTCCCACAAACAGGACGAAGTTCATTGTAATATTGTGGCGCAGACGGTATTGTGTCACAGTGGACATAGAACAATAGGGTCAGGTCTGATAACTGTTACCACTATGCCAGCCTCACACACACACACACACACACACACACACACACACACCAACCCCACAGACAAAAGGAGCATTAAGGCTTATTGTCAGGTACTTTTTTACAACGGTACGACCCTTAGGAACGAGTGTACGACGTTGGAGCACGACGGTTGTAACGTCGTGGATAAGTGTCGTACTGTCAAGTTCAAGGGTCGTACTGTCGTGTTCAAGGGTCGTACCGTCGTGTTCAAGGGTCGCACTGTCGTGTTCAAGGGTCGTACCGTCGTGTTCAAGGGTCGTATTGTCGTGTTCAAGGGTCACACCGTCGTGTTCAAGGGTCGAACCGTCGTGTTCAAGGGTCGTACCGTCGTGTTCAAGGGTCGTATTGTCGTGTTCAAGGGTCGTACCGTCGTGATCAAGGGTCGTACCGTCGTGTCCAAGTGTCGTACTGACGTACTCCTCCCGTCCTGATTTTGGCCATTGTAATCATGGTGTTGATATTCACCTCAGCCATGTATAATGTAGCCATCATGACGAAGGAAAACCTAAGAGCACTGTACAGATTACTGCAGCGAACAGTCGAATAAAACTGAATATATATATATACATAAGGCGAGGTTCTGGCAGGGGATGATAGCTAACCTAACCATGGATCAGGGAGGCAATTAACTCGTTCTCTGTCCTCGGGAGCAGGACGATCTCTGGGTAAAACGGAAGACATCTGAAATATTTAACTCATTTGGTGCCAATGTCACTGCTGGGTTAAAGAGAACGTGGGTCGGGGAGGTGGTGATGAGGACGTGGAGAGCTAGCTCTCTCTCTCTCTCTCTCTCTCTCTCTCTCTCTCTCTCTCTCTCTCTCTCTCTCTCTCTCTCTCTCTATCTATCTATCTATCTATCTATCTATCTGGGTGGTGGTGGTTGGGGGCAATTCCTTCCTGTCTTTTACTCACCAATAAAGGATGTCTTTACCGGATGTAAACAAGGATTCTCGGCCATAGTACGCAGTTTGGGCGGTGATTGGTTGCCTTGATCAGCTTCTGGGCTGTGATTGGCTGTCTTGGTACGCATCTGGGCGATGATTAGCTGTCTTGGAACACACGTGGACGATGATTGGCTATTCATTACATTGCCAGAGGTCTGTTGTCCTTTCATTAAATTTCTCGATAATTATCAAGATATTCCTCTTCGTTAAACCTTTATCTTGAACCAATAAAGATAACGAATACTTCTCTCTTGTTTTCGTTCGTAAGGTAAAGTTTCGATCACTCCATGTGGTTCTAATGTGTAAATACTTTTTTTTCGTCTGTATCACTAGCGATTAATGTACTCTCTGCTTGGTGATGAGACGTATCTAGATATCTGAACGAAGTAAACTTGAACGAGATTAACTTACGAGAGGAAATGAGGGAAGTGAGTTTACTCGTCTAGTTTTCCTTAGTAAGATTGAAATGTGTGTGTGTGTGTGTGTGTGTGTGTGTGTGTGTGTGTGTGTACAGCGTTGAGAGGTTGACCCCATGTTTCTTGCTGTGTATCTATCCTTATGGTCGATATTCATATCTTGATAACATGTATCTGTCCTCTCTGATATCTTACATAAAGTTCATCATCTTATATATGTATACAAAAGTCCACAGAAGGTAAAGTGCATGTATGGCAAGAGGTTCTTATTATGTATGATACCTGCCTCTACCTTGCCTCTACACTGCCTCTACACTTACCTCAACACTGCCTCTCCACAGATCATTTGATGAGCCTGATAGTCTGGGGTACTCCTGGCCGGGGGTTCGAGACCCCAGTCTTTCAAATGACTGTTTCCACTAAGTATGTGGTCTCGGACTTAAAGGGGAGTGCCCGATGTCAACTACGTGCAGCATGACGGAGCGAAATGTTACGATTCTTGAGAGAAAAAAAATATTATTATAGATTCAGACCATCAGTCAGGTAGTCTTAGAGATATGGGAAGTAGTCTAGATATGTTGGGTTTGTATATGAGAGAGACTCCGAGGGGTTTTGATGGAAAGTAATTACATGGGACACACACACACACACACACACACACACACACACACACACACACACACACACACACACACACACACACACAAGGCGTCCACGAAAGAAGATAAGGAGACGAACTCAAAGGAACATCAACAAACATCATTGCCGTTCTCTATATGTAGGCTTTGATCCCCCACCTGGCCTACGTACAGAGGGTCGAGACATCTCAGATGAGACTCTCTTCCTCACATTACATCCACCGTGTCACACATGTCGCCCACACTGCCTGGAAAATCGGCGCCTGAAATCGTAAAGATTTTTTTACCTGTATGTCTTTCCAGTGGGCAGTGTGGGTGTGTGTGTGTGTGTGTGTGTGTGTGTGTGTGTGGGTGCACATTTCTGTATATATGATGACCTAGGAGGAGGGGGGGGGGGACATATTAGGTTACAGGGGGAACTGTGTGACAAGCTGTCTCCCATCATAATGGTCAAACCTGTCCACGTGTTACAGGGCGGACCCCGCACACTGGGGGGTGAGGGGAGGGGTCTGGGGCAGAGCAGGGGGGGGGGGAGGAGGAGGTGGAAGAGGTGGAAGAGGAGAGAGGGGTGTAAGAGAGAAAGAGAAATACGGACAGACAAAGATAAAGAAGGAGAAGCAAGAGAGAGCGAGAGAGGAAGAGAGACAGAGTTAGTACTTTACGACGAGATTTTAGTAGAAGGCAGGGCTAGGGCGTTGTGCTCACCGCAGGAACATCTAGGATGACGGAGAGCGAGTTGTGTGAGCTACGGGTTGTGAAGTGTGGGAAGGAGAGGTTGTAGGACTGAATACCAGCAACCCGACGCATGGTGTGAGGCAGAGAGAAAGGATATCAACTCGGGCAAGAAAAGCGAATTAGACAGATGTGTGTGTGTGTGTGTGTGTTTGTGTGTTGTGTGTGTGTGTGTGTGTGTGTGTGTGTGTGTGTGTGTGTATTATATGATCATGGGATGATCTTTAAAATAGCACCAGAAACGCTATAAAAATGTTGAAATATGTGGAGGAAGACGTAAAGGTCACATTGTATAACAGTTTCATGTTTACTCGTCCAAATGTGACAGCAAAAACGACTCTTAATATGTCCAGCAAAAACAGGTAAAGACTTAAGTGAGAAGTTAAGAAAGGATATGAATGATTGAGACAAGAATAGTCATTGTATAATCTAAAGATCTCAGACGCAGAAAATGAAGATAACAACAGAAACATAGAAAATGGGATTCTCAACACTTCAGAAAATTGGTTGTGGATTCCAAGATCACAGGAATTGCACATTGTTGACGTATATAACATAATGTAGGAAGGAGCTTGATGAAACTGTACTAGTGAGATAAACAAATGTCCATACGAGAAATACAAGGAGAATAAAAGATGGAATTAAACAATACCAAGTAAAAATGAAATGAAAGAGATGAAGAAAAATTTGAGAAAAATATATATAGAAATGACAGTACCTGGAAAAGCAGAAAGATGGTTGACTTGAGAAATGAATTGGCGAATTAGAGGGTTAAACTGGAGGATTGTGAGGGAGGAATGAGAGACAGAGGCGAGGAAGGAGGGAGGAAGGTGGGAGGAAGGGGCACAGAAGAGAAAACGGGTCATCAGGAAAATCATGATTTAAAACAACAGCCGAGAAAGAAAATGAGAAATGGCGGTCCACATGATAAATATCTGACAGAAGAATAACGGTGAGAGAGTGAAAGTAATGGTGATGAATTATGTGTGTGAGAGAGAGAGAGAGAGAGAGAGAGAGAGAGAGAGAGAGAGAGAGAGAGAGAGAGAGAGAGAGAGAGAGAATCCTGAACATGTGGCAGAGGTGGATGGGTCGCCTTGTGGTTTGGTGGTGGCGGTGGTGTTGGTGAGGGGGAGAGAAGAATCTGTGGGAGAGGTAGGAGAGGTGGGAGAGGTGGGAGAGGTTGCTGGGAGAGTATAATGCCTGCCAGGCTGCCAGTGGAGGGCCGGGGGCAACCATTGCTTCCAGTGAGAGTTGATGCCGCCACCCAGGCGCTGGTCAGATGGCACGTTAGATGTACGATATTACGCAGGAAAGTGAAATGCAAAGATATATATATATATATATATATATATATATATATATATATATATATATGTGTGTGTGTGTGTGTATATATATATATATATATATATATATATATATATATATATATATATATATATATTGTCCCCAGAACCTGGAAACAGGAGGATGGTTGGTTTTGAATCAAGAATTCCTTTGCCTAGTCTGTACTATCTTTTGTGAAGTATTGATGATGCAAATTTCTATAAGATTACTCTTCTCTCGAGGTATAACCTCAAACAGGCGGAGCCCGGTAACACCTGTAGGTAGGTAGATGAACAGGTAAACAGATAGATAGATTCACAGAAGACAGATAGATAGATACACTGACAGAAGAGAGATAGATGTACACAGACAGAAGAGAGATAGATAGATACACTGACAGAAGAGAGATAGATGTACACAGACAGAAGAGAGATAGATAGATACACTGACAGAAGAGAGATAGATGTACACAGAAAGAAGAGAGATAGATAGATACACAGACAGAAGACAGATAGATGTACACAGACAGAAGACGGATAGATAGATACAATTTCTGATATATTTTTCCCTCTGACTTATATCCCAAGTCGCCATTGTAGATGTAGAGAAACATTTTCTGTCAATATTGCGAGTCTTCCTCCACAGATATTAGGCCTTCCCTCACCTCACTACCTCAGCTGGTCAAACTTCGCCTTCAATAACTGTGATGGTGGTGAGGGGATGTGTGTGGGGGGGGGCGGGTATGTGCGTAGGGGCCGTGCATTGTGTGTGTGAGGGAGGGAATTACTATCTGTATATTACGTGGAAAATGTTTTACACTCGTGTTGCCCAGTCTCTTAACCATGTAAATATGTATCATGTCCTTACTCACATATGTACACACACACACACACACACACACACACACACACACACACACACACGTACACACACACACACACACACACACACACACAGCAGCCTAAGCCAGATACCCATTTATCGACTAATTCTATTGGGAGGATGAATACCTAGGATATGCTTTGGGCGGACTGCCTTGCCCAGGATTCCAACACGGGCGGTCTCATGCGTGAATCATGGTCAACAACACACCACTAGAACGGAAGCTCGTGCCTGTCTGTCTGTCTGTGTGCAGACGGGGAATGGCGAGACAGATCTTATGTCTGTCCTAAATATAAAAAAAAAAGAAAATCGTGAAAATCATTCCAGCGTCAATATTGTCATGTGCGTCAGTGTTGTCACACTCTGCCTGGGTGTAATGTCGAGTTGCGCCATCAGGAGTACGCAAAAGGAGTGTGTGGGTGTAGGGGAAGGTACGACCCCCACAGTGTGGGTGTGGGGGAAGGTGGGCCCCACGTGTGGGTGTAGGGGAAGGTACGACCCCCACAGTGTGGGTGTGGGGGAAGGTGGGCCCCATGTGTGGATGTAGGGGAAGGTACGACCCCCACAGTGTGGGTGTGGGGGAAGGTGGGCCTCATGTGTGGGTGTAGGGGAAGGTACGACCCCCACAATGTGTGTGTGGGGGAAGGTGGGCCCCACGTGTGGGTGTAGGGGAAGGTACGACCCCCACAGTGTGGGTGTGGGGGAAGGTGGGCCCCATGTGTGGGTGTAGGGGAAGGTACGACCCCCACAATGTGTGTGTGGGGGAAGGTGGGCCCCACGTGTGGGTGTAGGGGAAGGTACGACCCCCACAGTGTGGGTGTGGGGGGAAGGTGGGCCCCACGTGTAGGTGTAGGGGAAGGTACGACCCCCACAGTGTGGGTGTGGGGGAAGGTGGGCCCCACTTGTGGGTGTGGGGGAAGGTGGGTCCCCCACACCCCGTCTGACCAGGACCAGAAGTTGATGGGAATAAAGTCGTCAACCTGGACTGCCTCTCTCACTAATAACCTGCAGGGTGGGAGGGGGACCATCGAGATTACAGTTCCCCCTTCTCTACCCACGTGATTGAGAGAGAGAGAGAGAGAGAGAGAGAGAGAGAGAGAGAGAGAGAGAGAGAGAGAGAGAGCAACAGGTAGAAATACTAAGAAATGTCATTGCAAGACCTTGCCATCTTTATATATATATATATATATATATATATATATATATATATATATATATATATATATATATATATGCATGTGCACCACAGATAAAGGAGAATATGTGAGATAAGTAAGATAAGTGAGCAAGTTCTTACTTTTACAAGTATCAGCAAATTTTGCGCTTCACTTTTTTCCATAGAAGTTTGAAGTTTATTCGAGTAAGTTAATTGCTGCCGTAAGCAAGTGAAGGAGCGTGGATTTTTCAGTGCATGATGAAGAACTGGTTTGAATATAAGACGCAGATCCGGAACACCAGTCAAATCTCCCTTGAAGCAGAGATCTTCAGGAGGGTTCTCGTGTGTGTGTGTGTGTGTGTGTGTGTGTGTGTGTGTGTGTGTGTGTGTATTTGCTATCTTCGTAATACAACTTTCTTCGTAATATAATTTACTGAGTGGGGTCATCCCACAAAGACGAATTCTTCACATGGACTGTATCAAGGAATAACATTACGACGTAACCAAAGGAAATGTGTTTACCTTGTCGACCAGTATCGTGTGTGGATAGAAGGATGGGATGTCTATATATATATATATATATATATATATATATATATATATATATATATATATATATATATATATACATATATGTATATATTGATGGTGGAGGTGCCGAGGCCAGGGGCAAGGGGATCAGTTTTCTCCTCCTCCATTTGTCTGTAATTGGGTAACTTTTCCAGAGTGACGAGCCACACCTGGGTCACGGGGAGTCCGTCATTCCCTTGTGCCAGACACATTTTACAGGACATCAAAGGTCTGGGGAAAAGATGAAGCGAGAGAAGCGACAAAACTACATCAACACACACACACACACACACACACACACGACTATATAAACGCATAAATATGAACACTTGGGCCTTGATATCACAAGATGCAGTCTGGTGATGATAATCATATGACACAGTGAGAGATCACCCACAGATGGTCGTCAGTGAGTCTGTCATGGCTTGATATCTTCGACTGTTAGTGTATATTAGCGAAATATAAATACCCGGATGTGTTTCATGATGACATTACCACATTGAGGTTTCAGTGTTGAGGTACGTAGTCGTGTCTAGAGGCAGTTCTCAACGCCTTTTAGGAAGACGACGCGACCCTCCTTCCCCTTCCTGAGTCGTACCGTCGTGCTCACAAGTTACGTCAATGTGCTCAAGGGTCGTATCTCCTGTGTCTGATTGTCGTACCTCCTTCGTTCTCAAGGGTCGTAACGTCGTGGAGCAGGGGGTCAACCCCTCGCTGTATAATGCAACAGTTTGGTTCTATATTGGCTGACCCGCTTTGATCAGCATTGATCGACATGGCCTCTTGCTCTCTGTGATGTTGGAGGCTAATTAATCAACACCGTCTTTCTCGCTGAAGCTTTGTCCAGGTGGAATACCTGTCGCAGATACGCTTCATCCGCGTTGAAAATGTCCCCTTTGATGTCCAGCCATGAATGCAGTTATTTCTCTTTTTTTTATGGGGGATAAAATCGCTTGTGTTTAGTGTCTGGTTTAAAGTTAATTGGATACACCAATTTTTGTTTTTTTTTCATGTGTATTTTGAATTTTATTGCGTTTGCGTTTTGATAGATTTTCTATTAATTTTTGGCCTTTTCATCACTAGAGGCGGATAGATCTGCGAACAGGTGCATGATGGCGTATGGATTCTCTATTTGTTATAGTCTATTGTGTTCCTGTACAAATCTATTGGATACTTGACTCTGTTCTCACCAACCGTTTGAGGTTATCATTCTGCTCTCCTGCATTCCTTTACTTATCTTGTGGAATTCCTTTAGGAAATCATAATGTTATTTGATAAAAGGCTACATTAACGCTACCTCGAACGCATCTTCCTTTCATTTAATTCTTTCAGAATTTCTGATGTTGTCATTACGAATTAGAAACACTCTGCAACCTATTAAGATTATCAAACACATTTTCTTAATTAACCAATCGTCATTCTTGTTTAATTACTCGGCACAATTGCCTCACTGGAACATATCCTCTTAATCAACATTTTTGTTAATGAGTTCGGTGGAGAGCTCATGATTAATCCTCACTATTCCTGTGTAATATTTGTCTTTAAACAGAATTTGCGTGGAGAAGTCAAAATTGATCGTAAAGTCAAATATGGAACCCTCTTCTCCAAAACTTCTACTGAAGTTTAGAAAACTGTGAGAGTTGACTTTCTCCTTAATATGATTATACTCTACTTATATAATCACCCATCCTAATAACACTTCATTACTGTTTGATTACCAGTAGATTCAACATAGACGAGGCATTACCCCTGATTCCCAGGCTCCTCTTCATCAACAAACACACACGTGTAGCTTCGGGACAAAGAGAAACATAAACAAAGCTTTTTTGTCTGTGATGAGTTATGTTGCCAATGTTTGCCAGACTCTTTTATGCTAATGAGTCTATTAGCGGTGACGGAAAAACGTAAACAAAAGGTATTTGTCTAATCTCCTAAGCGTGACTTTTCAACCTGACCCTTGAGGGTCAGGTCAAAGGCCAGACCATCAACCTCAAGAGTCGTAGCTCAGGGGTCACACCGTCGTGCTCAAGGGTCGTACCGTTGTGCTCAAGGGTCGTACCGTTGTGCTCAATGGTCACACCATTGTGCTGAAGGATGGTACCGTTGTGCTGAAGGATGGTACCGTTGTGCTCAAGGGTCGTACCGTCGTGCTCAAGGGTTGTACCGTCGTGCTCAAGGGTTGTACCGTTGTGCTCAAGGGTGGTACCGTCGTGCTCAAGGGTGGTACCGTCGTGCTCAAGGGTCGTACCGTTGTGTTCAAGGGTCGTACCGTTGTGCTCAAGAGTTGATTCAGTTTTCCAGTATTTTAGTGAAAGAAGTTGTCCCACACGACGGTGCAGGTATCAAACACATCAATGCAGATTATTCCTCGTTTGGAAGATAAGAATATAAATACTCATCCTGTGGAAAACACGAATATAATTTACGTTAGACCTGGACGTCAAAGAAAACGAATGAAGACAAATCCAGGTTGTATTTCAGTGATGCATCGCTTCACAATAATTCAGGGATTTGAAATCCCTGTCTTCCTCTTAATGCCAAGGAAGACAGACGAACTTCATTAACATATGCAGGAAGACAACGCCTCTTCGTTAACATATGCAGGAAGACAACGCCTCTTCGTTAACATATGCAGGAAGACAACGCCTCTTCTTTAACATATGCAGGAAGACAACGCCTCTTCTTTAACATATGCAGGAAGACAACGCCTCTTCTTTAACATATGCAGGAAGACAACGCCTCTTCTTTAACATATGCAGGAAGACAACGCCTCTTCGTTAACATATGCAGGAAGACAACGCCTCTTCATTAACATATGCAGGAAGACAATGCCTCTTCTTTAACATATGCAGGAAAACAACGCCTCTTCATTAACATATGCAGGAAGACAACGCCTCTTCTTTAACATATGAGAGAGGACAGACGCCGCTTCATGACAGCATGAATAGGACAGACGACCAGGCCAGAGGGTCTCCTTCACGTGTGGACACCTCGACACAGACCAGATGAGGGACAAGATCGCTCTGGCCTCCAGCATGAAGCGCTCAGCAGCGCACCAGCAGCAGACGTTCCTCAAGATGGACGGGAAAGACACATCGGACCACGACTGACAAGGTCTTCAAGTAGAAGGAAAACAGAGAATTATTTTTTCCTCTTACAAATGATATATTCTGGTATTATCATAAGAGGTGGATGGTCCTGTTGATGATAAAGACTCCAGTAAGATTTAGAATAAAGCCATTACTGAGGTAAGACCTTAAGATTAAAGAATAGTTTAGGAATATTTGGGAAGGTAGATAATCTACCATTTACAGAGTAGTCACGGGGACTTAAAGAATAGCCTTAATAAACACTCAGTAGACGTAGGATGAAGAATACAACAGAAACTGCAAGAGAGGTTGTTCACACTTCCTTTGGTTTTCATTCTATGGATGAATTATTCTGTGTGTGTGTGTGTGTGTGTGTGTGTGTGTGTGTGTGTATGCGCGCGCGCATCAGCTATTAGGCCCGATTCACTCAAGACAGCATCAAACACACACATAGATTGGCTTCTGTCATTACCAGCATCGTGGAAACAATGGCGATCAATTCAAATACTGAAGCCAAGTTGATGATACAATGGGTGACCATCAGGTGAGGATAGACACGAAGGAAACGATTCACATAAATGAAAATACAGAGAGGAACACACACACGCATACACGCATCATACATACAACTACACGTACATACACACACATACGCACACATACACACACACACACACACACACACACACACACACACACACACACACACACATACGGTTAAGATGGTGTGTACGGTTAAGATGGTGTGCACGGAAAGATGGTGTGCACGGTAAAGATGGTGTGCACGATAGATATGACTAAATTGTGTCGATATTATCGAGAAGGAAATACGATCATTAAAAAGGCTTTGATTGTATATAGGAACTCCGTCATTATCTACGACTCACACACAATCGATTCACCTTCAGATCCTCGAGTGATGTGGAGGAGAAGGATTCAGTCTTTATAAAGTCATAAATAGAGTTTGCAAGTGCGTCAGAGTCACTTTAATGATATTTATTGGGTATTAGTGGTTATAAAAGGTCTTCCTATAATTGGGCTATTTTCCTGTGTCGTTCTTTATATCCTTATCTTGATGGTTGAAGACTGTGATGCAGTTTGATTATTCTGTCTGTCAGCCTCCAGTCTTCTCCAGTCATCACGGACGACCCGCTACACACTACACTCTCCTCCAGGTGTAGCATGACACAGCTACATCAGGCGTAGCAATACACCCACACAGTGGACACACAACACCCGTTCTCTATACCTTTGTCTTGGATGATATGTGCATTTGGACGCAGGTTCCGCATTCTCGTCATGGCTTCGTCTTGTCTTTTCATGGGGCATCATGAAGCCAGACTTGGGTCACTTCTCCATGACTCTCTTTAGTGACGCTTGCATTTTCTCCCGCGTCTGGTCTTGCATTAAAATGTTGTCAGCATCTTCAACAAATCCCATGCATTATGTGCCTCCGTATGACGGCCATCTTGCTGAGATCTCGGTCGTGAAATGAATGCATATGGAGTTCAATACCCCCCCTAGCGGGGTCCCATTCTCTCCCAGAAGTGTTTATATTTACGCCTTCATCGACGACTCTCGCACACTTGTCTGACATATATTGTCTGGGTTATTTTAAGGTGGTTCCTCCCATTCCCATATTAGCTAAGGTCTCCATTGAAACGAATCTGTTATGAGAGAAAAGGGATTGTATCGCTCTGCTATTAGTAGAGTGAAATTGAATTCCAATGGCGTGAAATTAATTATAACAAATCCGGTATAAATGATGATATCGGTCATGCACAACAAGGTTATAAAAAAGGATTATATTCATTAAAACAGAACGTTTTGAAAATATTATTGAACACGACGATGAATGAAGCTATATTTCGTGTACACAACTGTAAAACGTTTACCTGGATTGTAAAAAACAATGAAAGAATATGAAAAAAGAAACGCAAAACCACACTTCAAATATATTGAAAGATGGAAATCCTTTATCTATGTGTACGTGAATAGAGGTTAGAATCGCCCACCAGCTAAGGTAACGACTACTGGACTGGTAGTTACCATCGTTAGCTCCCGGCCCCGTGCATTTGCTTGGCCTGGAGGCCGTTGTGCAGGTGAGGGAGCCACCGTCAGTGTCGTCCGGGAACCGTGAGGCGACGGATGTGTCATGGTCTGATCACGGACACACAACGACGAAGAGACAGACGGACGGACGGACGGACGGCGCTGTTGACGGAGAAGTGGACGACGATTTGAGTGTCGTGTTGACGGAGAATTGGACGACGATTTGAGTGTCGTATTGACGGAGAAGTGGACGACGATTTGAGTGTCGTGTTGACGGAGAAGTGGACGACGATCTGAGTGTCGTATTACAGGACGACGAAGGAATTAGGTAAATGTCAAATTCTTACGTGGGTTTTCTTTCTCTAGTGTTCATGAGATTGTTAGTGCAGGGATTCGTTAGTGAAAGTCTTCGTGTGATGTATGTGTCTGTTCGTAGGATCGCCAGGTCTCCACGAAACACGAACACTTTCGTTTGGTCCAGCCATTCGTGTCACTAACAGCAGGTAACCTCTATATAAACCATGGACTGTCGCCTGTTTTCTTTATACTTAGTGTTTGTTTGTCATGGTTAGCGTATATGTTGGTTGCGTTGTTAGGTATTGGCCGACGAAGAACAAACATGGAATCGTATTAATCTTACTTCAAGACGTCTGTTTGCGTTGGATGTTAAGACACCTCACTATGTATCGTAAGAGATCGGGGGAAATTCCTTTCCAGCTTGTGTGTTGTGTTTAGGGTACGTGAGCCAAGAAGTGCTAACTCGGTAAACAAAGGAAGCCTGTGTGTCTATGTTTAGACTCTGTTGTTTACGTTGCTAGGTAGCGAACAACGCAGCTACAAGTCGGAAAATAGGATCCAATGCAAGTATATGCAAGCGAAGGTGATCATAATCAGAGGTAACCACATATTCAATCTCGTTCCATTGTTTTAAGATTATTTTTTTTAAAGAATGAATTCCGCTTTTAAATATAAGACACAGGTAGTCGGTGCGGTGTTGTGTAACGCTGATGTTCGAAGTGATTCTTTGTATTGACGAGATGATTCTGACTCTCACTGCTGGGGTGACGATCCTGTCTGGGGTAAGAAAAGGAAGCTGGGCTCCTCTCTCTCACTCTCTCTCTCTCACTCTCTCTCTCTCTCTGTCTCTCTCTCTCTCTCTCTCTCTCTCTCTCTCTCTGGGGTGTTGGGTAAGGGTGATTAATACGTCTCAAACCCAGATATTCCCTGCACTTCAGAGGCCTCCCCACTTTGGACTCTTTGTGGAGTAATTGATTTGAACCCTTTCGTCATTCTAGATTTCTGTCTCATTCGAGACTCGAGTGTTTCACTTGAAACCCCTTGTGTTTCATTCGAGACTTTGATTAGAAGTTCGAGGGATAAAAATCTCAGATCGTAACAAGTCTCGCTAAAATTTGTTGGTGAAAAGTTAAGGACCCCCTTATATATATATATATATATATATATATATATATATATATATATATATGTATATATATATATATATATATATATATATATATATATATATAAAGTAATGATGATGGCTGCAACATTTTCCTGTAGAGTAAGTCAATTAATTCACAAATTGACGGAAAGCAAATCACTGACTTTTATTTTCACTGAAAAAAGAATATGAACTTAGTGATTATCAAGGGACTCTGTTCTGATATGATAATTGGATCAAATATTATATGTAAGGCTTAATAAGGGTGTCATGATTTAATTATACCCTAATTTTAGCCCAAAATATATAATTATCTTTAAGGTACGTGTATTCAATAATGCGTATTCGAAACTTTCAAACAAATTACATTGACGGATCCAAAGCGTCGCTTCATAGATTCAAATAACCGAGAGAAGCAGGTGTTCGAAGCGTTTCAAAGTTCATAATCAGTTCAGAACTTTTTTATTGATAAGGTTATCATTACTGTGCTGGTATATTGTTTACACTGTGTGCCGATCCTGGTACTGTAACCTTCATAGGCCTCGTTGCCCGGGTCACGTACTAGGAGTTCAACCAGTACTGCCGTAATAGTCTCTCTCTCTCTCTCTCTCTCTCTCTCTCTCTCTCTCTCTCTCTCTCTCTCTCTCTCTCTCTCGTCATACACGTTAGTTTAAAGACACTTCATACGAAAGTGATTTTGCGGGAGGACGAGAGAATATTTATATATTCTGAAAAAAATAACTTTTTCATTTCACCGTCGCTCACATGTTCGCCTACGGGCACCGCCCCTGCTACTCCCCCCCCCCCCCCCAACTCCCTCCTGCACCATGCATACTGGCGGTCTCTTCCCCCCTCCCCCCCTCTCCATCCCCGCCTCCTCCTTCCACTCTGATGTCCCCGCCTGCGTGCGCATCCCTGGATGTGCACATACAACCCATCACTGCCCCTTGGATGCACATATGACAGGTAGTTACAGCGACCATTTCACTCAGCGACTCTGTAAGTCTGGCCAGACATGAGAAACTTCTTGAACTATGAGAAAAAGAAACGATTAAGTCGTCAAAATTTTTCGTACTTTTGCATCTGAAAATAGTTTGTACAGCTGATGGGAAGTGGACCTACGTCATACGTAGATCCACTTTACGAAATACGTAATTTGCTACATAATCGTTTGTTATCCTAGCTTTGACCTTTGCCCTTACCCTCGCAACGACTATCTTGACCTCACAATCTTCATTTTAAAGATATGTAACGTCATAAATACGTAATACCTTGATTTCGCATGATGCGTACGGCGCTAATTCAAATGGGATAAAAGGATATGAAGACGGTAAGGATGAAAAAGGTTGTATGTATAGGGCGTTGTATGAAGACGTGCTGAAAATATTAACAGTTCAGATAGTCCGGACGGGGCATTCGAAGCCGTTTCATCCGTAGCTGAAAAGCAGATCTTTTGAATATAATGCCTTATGGTAGTCACTTCATTCAGGGGTTTTGTTGACAAACGTCAGAGCAAGGGATGTGTATCGCTGCCTTGTTTATTTGTAACATTTCATACGATTGTTTCCGTGTAAACTTGCATGTTTCGAAACGCTTTTTTGTTCGATGTGACAATTTGACAACTCGGTCTTTGTGCGATGTGCTTGCCGTCGGATATTAAAAAATTGCTTTTGATAGTTTGGTCGATAAAAGCAGAATGAATAACGGGACAATGTAGAATTGCCGGCAAAAGTGCAGGGATATTCGTGTTTCCCTGGGACGCTCCTGGTCGAGGCCGTACCGAGCTACCCGTGTCTCTGCCATTCGAGACAGAGAGTTCGGAACAGCTTCGACCAGGCGTGTCACCAGGCTCTCTCTCTCTCTCTCTCTCTCTCTCTCTCTCTCTCTCTCTCTCTCTCTCTCTCTCTCTCTCTCTCTCTCTCTACCCATGTCGAAACAAAGGGTTCGATACAGCTTCGAAAACGCGTCACTCAGGACTGCTATCCCCATCGGTTCATATAGTGATGGCCGCCACGTCAGTATTGAATCCTATACTTTTAAAGAGACGAATCAACCCAAAACATTTGAACACTAAACTGTAGTTTCTTGTGAATGATGTTCAGTAAGAAAAGACTATGATGATGAACTACACTTACAACAAAGCCAGCGGATCAGGGTTGGGATGAGACGCAGTGAGGATTCGTATCAAAGATTTACTAACATACAACGTAAACAAATAACTTACACTGTTATCTGTAAATAACTTTCACTGTTATCTGTAATTCATTGCTAAATTAGACGTAAAAATTATTTTATACGTTCAAGTTACTCTGTTATGAACTTTGCTTCACCAAAGGTGATGGACGAGTTTCAGGAAACTGTTCGAATCGTTGAACTGCATAACGAGGTGAAACGAGGATTAGCATGTATTTTAGAGTGAATGATAAAACTGCTATGTCACTACCGCATATATTAATGGATATCGAGCAAACGAGAGTAATCATGAAACCAATTCAGTTGGATTTAGGTAAAAAGTAACTTTAGTAAAAGATTATTCAACGCAAAGTGAATAGAAATCTAACAAAAGCTTGAACATCCGGGTTTTTGTTAAATCCACAAGAGTATTATACTCACATGATGCGCTAGTTTTCTATTGAAAGTCAGGCTCACATATTAGTTCCCTCCTGAGAGAACATATTCCACAGGAAACTTTTAACTAAAAACCCGGATGATTTTACCCTCACCGAACGGTGAACCAAAAGCTGTTGGGTTCTGTCAGAAGTTGAGCTTGCTTGTAGTGTCGGGTATGCTTGCCACTGAAGAAGTCACCAGTGGTGGATCCCCTGATAAACCACTGAGATTGTTGTCAGTTCTAGCTCTTCTCAACCACTGAGACCGTTGTCAGTGGAGACTTTGTTGACCGGTGAAGCTGTTGTAAGTGTCGTTGGATGTGACATACTGAGGCTCTAGAGGGTTGTCAGTATGATAGGTGTTCATATACGTAGAGTTGTCAGTTATATGTATACGGAAATGTTAGCTGTCTAGGGTTGTCAGCTATCTGGGTGTGTTAGCTGTATAGGGTTGACAGCTATCTGGGTGTGTTAACTGTATAAGGTTGTCAGCTCTCTGGATGTGTTAGCTGTATAGAGTTGACAGCTATCTGGATGTGTTAGCTGTATAGGGTTGACAGCTATCTGGGTGTGTTAGCTGTATAGGGTTGCTAGATATCTGGATGTGTTAGCTGTATGGGGTTTACATATTTGGGTTATGATGGTAGATAGCATAACATGAATGGTGGTTTGGTTAGCAGCTCGTGTGGTAGAAATGTGGTTGTGCTAGCACCAGATGAGGTGTGTTGGTTGGTATTTAGCATGGTGGAATTATGGTATGTTTGATATCCAGTGTGGTGGAATATGGCGAACTGCTTAACAGATCATAGGGTTAAATGATGATTGACATCAAGGATGGTTGAATGGTGGTTTGGTTTTCAGTCACCCAGTATGGAAAAAAACGATGGTTTGGCAGCCACCCCAATATGGCAGAATGGAGGTCTGAAAGGTAACTAGTATGGTAAAATATCTATTTGGTGATCTCCCAGTATGGTATATTGGTAGAGTGGTTGCCAACCAGTCAGGTGGAATGGAGGCTACCTCAGCCACACAAGTGGGAGGGCTGGACAGCTGCTGGGTGAGGGGAGAGCTTTAGTTGCTTCCATTAGAAATTTATTTACCCTTGTTGACAGATGAGCGCTTCCCCTATGATCAAATTTGCTGGAAAATTTCTCCCTCCAAAAACCTTATATAGGAGGCGTTCATATATGTATATAGAAACTGTCTATCCTTAGAATTCATCATTAGATCATCACTTATTTACTTTGTCTTTATTTCGAACTATTCCGTAGAAAACGAGCTTCAATATTTTTCTCCCCCAAGAAGACCTTCATTGCTTGTTTAATTCTATAGAAAACGAGCGCCATTATCTCTTTTCCCAAGACCTCCTTCATTAAGTTCTTGGAGTATGATAGATACACACAGGAATCTGAAGCTTATGTAAACCTTAGGGTAGGATGTCAAGTCGTCCTACACAGAGTCCCTGGCTGCAGATGGTGGAGGTGACAGGAATTAGTGCCGGCCCAAAGCCGCCAGCTGGACCTGAGCGCTTGCTTACTCGTTGCCTCGCGATGACGATGGACACGCTCGGTAATTCCCATCCGCCAGCTTCTGGAGCTGTCTTCTCCAGTTACCGGCGTTCAGCCCCTAACCGGACATTGCCTAGACGCCGGTAGTAGCCGATCACTACCAGCCTCTCGACCCTCTCAATACAGGTTTCTCTTCTCTTCCTCCACAGGTTGACGATAGCGTCTTCAACTGGCCAAGCTGAGCGTTGGATCCTTCCCTGGCGGATGTGAAGTACCCGCGTGGACCCAACTGTGACGTCTTCCATATAGAAGGAGAAAAACGGGTTAAACCAACATGGTTCTCAAGTGCTGAACACTTTATATAGCTTTATGACAGTGATTTTTTTGTGAACCTCTATATAGTGTTGATAACCATAACAGATACGTTTGAAAAGGAACTTAGTACTTAAGAAAGAGAGCCATTTTGAAAGCTATTGTTCTTGTCCAATACGAGAGATAATCAGTGGACCATTGTGTAGGCACGAGAACCTCTCCTCTGACACGTTACCTTCCCTTCCTGCTGACGGCAGAGCTACTTTGACCCTAGTTCTCCAAGAGCAATATAATGTCAATGTTGGTCAGACGCGGGACCATGTGCCACCGCAGCTCCTCGCGCCGACTGCAGCGCAAGAGCCAGCAACAGAAGGCAGCAGCGGCCAGCATCCAGCTGCAGGGTCGACCAGGCTCAGCCAGGGCCAAGTCTCCAGGGTCGGCCACCTCCATGGCCTCCTCCCCAGCAGGAGGACCATCGACCTCCAGAGGCCTGGGCGTCTCCAATACCAGAGGTCAGTACATGATCAACCCATGACCGGTCCTCTCTTGACGACTGTTTACTTTAGTTTCGCCACTTTATTTATATTAAATGAAAACCATAAGATAACGTAGTACTCCATTAATGATCAAGATACCGTTCTGAAATAGGTTTGGACATTGCTATTTGCATCTTGCCACAGCGATATATATTCTAGACCAAACTAAAGATGAAAAAAAAACTCTGAAATTATGGTAAAACTTTGACTATAAAGATTTGTAATGATATGCGTTAATGTCTTACCTAATAAACGTTAATTAATCCAACCAACGTAACCAATAAAGTAAGAATGCCAGCACAGGCGACAATAAAAACAGAACGTTGCCATTTTCCCGTCGTATTTAAAGTAACGATGAACGAGTCACCGCACAAACCATAACCTTGTTCCTTTTTCATTTACTTTTCATATTAGTCAAACTATTTCATCCAAACAAGATCTATACTCATTTAAACCTTCAAATATTTTTTGAAGCAGATGATAATCAGTGAAGCAATACACATATGAGCTCTCGAGCTCTTCTTGCGAGACCCTGTTGAACCGTCTCGAACTTTTCTGAATTTTTTTGTCCAAACTCGTTTAAAACACATGGCTGTCAATAATTACAACCCATTTTCTTATCCATGAAACAAGATTGTTAACTCTGAAATAAAGTGGCGAAACTAAATTATAAATGTTTGCTCTTTATTAGATTGTCAGTATCAGAGTAGTTCGTACAGCTTCGAAATTTTGTTCGGGGGCTCGTTGGGATTGAAGCCGTTCATGGTGTGCCGAACTCCTTTACATGTAGATATCCAGACAATTCAGTCTTTATTAGGAAATATAAGCAGACGTTTCTTCAGATAATTAAAAGAACAGAAAATGGGGTCCGTTAAACAGTTCTTACTATTGCTTCCATTTACATTCAGTTATCCACAATGTCTCGTATATGTGTGTGTGTGGCTGTCAAGTTCCCTTCCTTGGGTTGCTGACATTCACTCCACAAACACCCTCTCCGTCTCACACGTAACTCGAAACCTTATTGTAAAATTTTCCAGCGGTGAGAGCTACGCGCTGACCCTTGTCAATGGCAGTATCACGTCATGGGTTAACTCCTGTTTCCATGTCCCGTTTTCCACTCCATTTCCCCATGCTCTCTCCATCTCCCCGTTTCCAATTCTCCATTTCACGCGCAAGTGATTCGGTTTTGCGTTTACCTCCGCACAGGTGCCATAAGTGCCACCTTGATTGGCACACGTCGCTGTCCTGAGTTCACTGTTATTGACACCCGACGGTCACCTGGGTTTCTTCTGTGCCACGGGGTACACCTACGATGTGCCACGGGGTACACCTGCGATGTGCCATGGGGTACACCTACGATGTGCCATGGGGTACACCGTGCGATGTGCCACGGGGTACAACGTGCGATGTGCCACGGGGTACACCGTGCGATGTGCCACGGTGTACACCGTGCGATGTCCCTCAGGGTACACCGTGCGATGTGCCACAGGGTACACCGTGCGATGTGCCGTGGGATACATGGTGCGAAAAACTGGTTTACATGTATACTTGGGTATACGATCAAGGCTCAAGGTTTACATGTGTGTGTGTGTTTACGTAAGTTGCGTGTGATTATTTGTGCTTTAAAGCGAGAGAGTTTTACACTCGTGTTGACTCATCTCTTAACCTTGTATATATGTACCATGGCTCTACTCGTATGTATGTACACACGTACACACCCCAGTCTAAGCCAGGTACTCATTTATAAACCAGCTCGACGGTAGGATGAATACCTGGGCTGCATGTAGGCCGACTGCCGAGCCCAGGATTCGAACCCAAACATAAACTTGCGTGAAACATGATCAGCGACGCTAACCACTTCACCACGTAGACTTGTATATTTCTGTGTGTGTATGATCACTACTGGTGTTGCCCCGTCTCTCAACCTTGTGTGTATGTGTGTGTTAGACGGGAGGTTTAGGAATGCGTTCGTCTATCTGTATCTTCAAATAGTCTATATTAACAACATTTCTTGACCAGTATGTACGTATGAAGATGGTAAAAAAGGAAAGTATAATCAATCTTGGTAGAATAATGAGACAAACATAACAGCTGAAAATGGATTTCGTTTTTGATTATGATTACGTTTTATAAGTAAGTCGCGTCTTGCGCACTTCGAAGAATACTTAAAACTAAATTACCTTATCCCAAACTACCTTACCTGACCCTAACTCACCCCACGTACTAACTGAGCCTCGGTGAGTGACCGAAACAAGAAAGATGTCATGAACTATCGGTTAAGTGGTTACCTTAACACGAGCGATGGTCATGAAGAGACTGACGGTGTCAGGTGTCTCCCTGCGTCAGGAGAAGAATGTCAGTCACATGGATCATCAGACTGTGCTTACCCGGCGTAAGGTGATCCTCAGGGTGTTGCCCCTGAACCCATCAGCCCAATGACACAAGGTCGTTTATCTAGTGTCCTTTCACTCTTCACATCAGTCTTATATGATAATAGACTCATCCAGTCGCTGAAACTAGTCCATTTGGCTCTCTATGGTGATCGCCTATAGCAGTTTAGCCCTTAATTGTGGTAATCATTAGACTTAAAACACACACGAGAAGACTTTCAAAGTACTTTTTTCACATAGAATCGAGTCATGAGAAGTTGAAACAAATCGTTGAACGGTGCTTTGTTAAACGTGAATGGGTCTGTTTGCTCATAACACTTTCCTACGCTTCGTCAGAAGCATTAATCGTAAAAGCCACATCATCCCTGGCGAGAGGGTCATGAAGTGGGGATCAATGTTTCACGAGGGAGGGTGGTTCCTTAAAGCCTTGTCCCCAGCATCTCTTCCGCCTCTCCTCCTGCAGGAGGACGAGGGAGGACCTGCGAAGGAATGCCTGGAGCAAAGTTTGGGCGTGTGGAATGTGAGGCCGGAGCGAGCCAGACAGGGGTTCGAAGGACTGCCTAGGAAATTCTCTTCTTTTTTTATAGTTTCAAATCACTTCTGATGATACGTGATTCTTTTGTTAGATTCATCGATGGATTGTTTTTAGCGCATGGCGCCAAATATTAGCTCATGAAGCCAAGGAGTTTTGCAAGGAACTTTTGCAATGAATTGGTTGTCAGAAAACCTATGATAACACATATTGTTATTGATATCTAAATAGCTTTCATTCTTCGTAGATAAGAGTTAGTCTGCTTCCTGGGTGTTGGTGCCTGTCTATCACCCAGCAGTACAGACGGTAGTCTAAGCCTATCTCCTTCAACAGGTCGAAGCAATTTTCTCTGATCGTTTCCACGGAATGTACCCAAATACAGCAGAGGGTTTGCCCTTAATACAACAAAATCATACATTATCTATTGATAAGGCTTGAGTTCTGGAAGGCTGTAGACAGTAGCAGACGGAAGAGTTTTTAGACAGATATTTGAAGCTTCAGTAGAAGACATGTGAAGCTTCAATACAAGACATTTAAAGCATCAAGATATTTTGAAACCTCAATACAACTAAAGCTTCAGTATAAGGAAAATAGTGTCTTGTTATACGCCAGAGCGAAGTAGAATATCATACTATTACAGGAAGAACAGAACAAGATTACACATCGTTAACGCCAAGCGAACGTTGTAAAAAATAAACATTCAAAGGAACCCCTGTAATGGCCATTCGTAATTCACCTGTACGTATGAATTATTCGTCGTCTAAATAAAGGTAATGACGAACATAATCGTTTATGACCCCAGTTGTAACACCGAGTTCCTGATTACTCTGTAAATAAGTCTCTTAAAGGACACGTCTCGCGGAAGTTCCCGGCCTCTTGAAATACAAGTCTCGCGTAGCTCCCAGCCTCTTGCAGTACATGTCTCGTAGAATTTTTTTTTTTGGCCTCTTAAACTACAAGTCTCTCAGAAATCCCGGTCTCTCAAAATATATGTCTCGTTGACCTCTCAACCTCTTAAAATACGTCTCGTTGACCTCCCGACCTCTTAAAGTACATATCTCGTTGACCTCTCGACCTCTTAAAGTACATATCTCGTTGACCTCGACCTCTTAAAGTACCGGTCTTTCAGAACTCTCGGCCTTAAAACTCGTCGACCCAGAGGCTGGCGGGCTTTAGTCAAAGATTTTTTTTTTTGAGCGGAGGACATGTGTCGCAGCAGGAGGGCTGTGCTTCGTCGCGGAAATAATGTAAAGAACTCGACCGACGTGTGAGGCGCGTCAGCGTCTGCATCATCCTTTCGTTGCAACGGTGGTATAAGAATGAAGGTTGTTACTGAGGGAGGATACGTGTGTGTGCGTGTGTTAGGGCGTGAAGCTAGTTAGCGCCGGTGTGGGTATTCATGACCCGTTGGTGTGGGCATGGGTTTGTGTCTATTATGGGTGTGTACATTGTATGGGTTTATGTGTAGGTTTGTGTGAATGTTTAAGTGTGTCGGCCGCCACACTCACCTGACCACGGTCCCCGGGCTGCCACACTCACCTGACCACGGTCCCCGACCTGCCACACACCTGACCACGGTCCCCGGGCCGCCACACTCACCTGACCACGGTCCCCGGGCTGCCACACTTACCTGACCACGGTCCCCGACCTGCCACACACCTGACCACGGTCCCCGGGCCGCCACACTCACCTGACCACGGTCCCCGGGCTGCCACACACCTAACCACGGTCCCCGGCCTGCCACACTCACCTGACCACGGTCCCCGGGCTGCCACACACACCTGACCACGGTCCCCGGGCTGCCACACTCACCTGACCACGGTCCCCGGCCTGCCACTCACCTGACCACGGTCCCCGGGCCGCCACACTCACCTGACCACGGTCCCCGGGCTGCCACACTTACCTGACCACGGTCCCCGACCTGCCACACACCTGACCACGGTCCCCGGGCCGCCACACTCACCTGACCACGGTCCCCGGGCTGCCACACACCTAACCACGGTCCCCGGGCTGCCACACTCACCTGACCACGGTCCCCGGCCTGCCACTCACCTGACCACGGTCCCCGGGCCGCCACACTCACCTGACCACGGTCCCCGGGCTGCCACACTCACCTTCCATCACTATCAATATGCTAGACTCAAGAAGCGACCTGGTCTGTCCACCTGAACAGGTTTCGACGTCTATTAAAGAGGAGAAAACCATCCAGTAAGACAGTGTGTGAACCTCCATATGACGTCCAGGGTTAATGAGAAGCGTTGTTATATACAGGGTCTCGCGAGACTATGGCTCGTGTGGGTAAGCAGAACCGTGACGAAGACGAGATGCTGAATATAGCAACTTGGTCGATACTTCCCTAAAGTAGCTATTTACTCCACGAAACGTCTGGTTTCAGTATAGGACTTGTTTATGAAGAGCAGATGTAGATTTAGATGCGTAGACGTATGTATATTATCTTGTAAGGGAGGAAGGATGGTGTATAGACCACAAAATGGCATCAGGAAGGAAATATGTGTTCGTAGCATTTACCATTTATGCCATTTCTTGTCTTTTTAATGATCATGAAATCGTATAATGTTTTAAAAGTCATTTTTTTATTTTTTTTTTATTTTTTGTTCGTAAGCTTTAGCTGATAGCTGTCATTATAAGCTTTAGCTGAAAGCCATCACCCTAACGTTGACGTCTGGTCAGCTTGTGCTTTGATGTCTCAAAGTGATGTCTCCTGAGTTCATAAATCACCCCTGTTATCACCATTAGTTTTGATGTCATTTTCTCATGACGTAGTTCGATCATTTCCCTTAGGTTATTAAAAAGCAGTTTACCTAGAAAAGAGATCCAGTCAGTAGCACTGATTTCGAATCCAAAACCACATTTAAACACTAATTTCGAATCGCAGGCAGACAAATAGTTGTTCTATAATCACACTTGACAAGGAACAAGTTTGCATCAATATGCACACAAACAAGTACGAATCCTCAACCTAGACTCAGCCTCTGATCCAGATCTCGAACTTCTTCGTGAGTGACCTGACCAACAGGTGTTAACCTGGTTTATGTCACTCATATACACAGTGTACAGGCCAAACGAAAGAAAGTTTCCCTCCGTCCCTCCTGGGTGTGTCTGTCTTGCTTGAATTATAGAGCGAACAGAGATTTGACCACCGTCACTTCTCCTTCCACAGTAGCCACAATATTCTCTTAGCCACAGGCTACAACACACATAGTTATATTTCGAACCTGTGACACAAGCTTTCGTATCATTCGAGATAACAGTTTACTAGATTGGAGTCTTAGGTTCGGAACGTGTTCGGTCCATATGAAGCATTTCGTACATAATTTGTTTCTCTTATATAGACTAACTGACCGTCAGAATCCTTTCAAATATCTTGGGATGTATTAATATTTTATTTTCGAAACGGTCAATTTACGCCGGGTGATGGATGAAGTGGAATATAGAAGAGGCGTCGTTTAACTTGATTTTCTTTACACTGAGATTTTATTGAAGATTCACAAAGATTTTCGAAATTTGAAAGGTTGAGAACACATGCGTTAAATAGGCATTCTTTTCACGTAATATTTTCTTTTCCTTTGAATGTAGATAGTATAAGTTTGAACATATATAGATACAGAATAGCTGTATGAAGGAAACAATACTATTTCTGATAGAAGAGATTTCTCTTGTGCGGTCTAACTTTCTATATCAGGACGAAGATATTGACAGAAACTCTGATGCAGTGATGGTTTGTGGGTTGAAATACCTTCTCATATATACGCAATATATGTGTATATATCATGTATATATCTAGGTATATACCCGTCCTTGGGATAACTTTGCAGAATGAAAAGTAAATGAAAAGTAAAATTGATAAAGCAATTTTACCATCGTAAATAACCCAGTGACTTGACAGAGGAAGTAAAAGCGGGACACGTCACACATACTCTGTTCATCATTCGTTGACTGCGAGTGAAGCCGCTTGTATCATGGATTAAGGTTTGCTTTAACTTGATATTAAACCATCACTTGACACGAAAGGTCAGTCCGAGGCTGTAAGGCCTGCCTCAGGTGACCTTTGTACGATACAAGATTAAAGTTGTACATAACTAGATAAGTACTCCAGCAGCCGAGCTACATACATCATTATCATTATCATTATTATCATTATCATTATTATCATTATCATTATCATCATTATCATTATCATCACTATCATTATGATTTACAGTTATTGAAAAACGGGCAAGTTTTTATAGGAAAGAAACTAAGTTTTTTTTACTTTACTGCTGTTCCTCTGTACGTCGACCTCTCACACGAATATTCTTTATTCAGTTATTTAAGAATCTTAGATATTCTTTCTGTATGATTATCGCTTACAGTTCGCGTACACAAAAGTGTGAAACATGATATATAATGGAATTCTGGCCTTTGTACCAGCGACCGACTTCCGCCATGTTCATATCCGACGCGAGAATGTGTCAGATGTTCCCTGAATTATTGCGTTGTATCGGTCGCCATCGCCTCGTAAGTTCGCTTCTGAGCATTTATAGCGCGACATAAACATGGTCGGTTCTCTAACAAGTGTCTTAAATGTCAGAAGAAGTTCTGTGTCTCACATACTGACTTTGAGTTTCGTGTCATTAGCAGAAGCAGGTGTGGAGCACAGCGTGCTGCACGCCCACAGTCGAGGTCAGTTTCATTAAATACCTAAGCGAGAGTTTGCTAGCAACTTCGCAAAAATGATTTTTAGTCACTGTTGCGCCTCTCTGTCCACCTAAATAACGTGAAAGATGTTCGTTCAGTTAAATCTAAACCGAGCTTAACCTAGCCTAGCATAACTAGGGGTAACCTAATCTAACATAGGCTATGTTACCTTGGATCGCGTTATGTCAGGTTTGGTTACAACGTTGTACAGAATTCGTTAACTCTCAACTCCCTGGGAAGGTAGTGAGTGCATTTACCGAACGTGAAAATCCTTTCATCCTCACAAAGTTTGTAAATCTGGCCACTTACTAATCTGGGTCCATCGAGACCTCGTCTGCTTGCTCTCTCGGATGGCTACCACTCCCTCCCTCATTACTCCCTCTCTCACTTCCCTCCCTTATTCTCTTCCTGACTACCACATCCTCCAATATGCTCATACCCGTCCTCCCTCTCTACTACGTTTCCTTCCTCCCTGGCCACCATATCCAGAACGGCGGATGCCTTTCTTCAGTAGTACAACAACTCAATTCTTCATTTTTCCCATCCGTACCTTTCATATTGCCGACACATCGTTCCCGCTCAAAAGTAAGATATTTTCCCGAAAATATTTCACGCCTAGCAATTTCCTTGGCGTGTCTACCGACGGGAGCGCCTATCTATAATGTAGAAAAAGAAGAAGATAAGATACCGCAAGGAAAGCAAAATACATCTTTTATTATCATTATTATTATTATTATTATTATCATTATTATTATTATTATTATTATCATTATTATCATTTTCAGTTTTATTATTATTGCTTTTTTGTTATTTTGTTTTATCAATCATTTCTACTCACACAGACACACACACACACACACACACACACACACACACACACACACACACACACTTCCCAGGTCCCTTAGGTCATCAGCTTGCACAGTTGACGCCTTAATGAACCACTAACAAGCCGTAATTATGCAACAAGGGGAGGCATGCAATCCTGTTCCTCAGTTGATTAAGAATTTTGGGCAAATTTGCCACAGGAGCGAGTAATCTGGAGGAAAACAAGTGACGTGGAGGGTCGAGGGAATATACAGACATACGATTAGAGTTCGTGTAGGCAGAGAGTTAGATACGTCATTCGTGAGGGACAATTTACGATTCTAAACATGAATCTGAGTCCTGAGGTTAAGATAACCAGGTTAAAGGTCCGCCTGGAGCAATAGAGTGCTCCACAAAGTGGCTCTGGGGAACCACAAGAGCCAAAGTTAAGTGCAAAGTGCAGGGGAAGCCTTTGCTATCGTCATGACTGTTCCCCTGTCGGGGAAAGATTGAAACAGACCATTTTGGTGCGACAGGAACGATCCATCTGAGAATTATAGGAACAGACCATCTGAGGATGATAGAAAAAGACCATCTGATTGCGAACCTCAAACTCTCCGAGTATAATACGCCTGTCCTTCTCCTTCCGTCCACTTTGACCACTTCCTGGAAAGCGGACATCATTCTCTGGAAAGCGCGTTGGCCGTATTGTGGACAGCACAATGAGCGAACGCAAGGGGCTGCACAGTAGCAGAACGTGAGGAGAAACTAACTTTACCCACTAGAAGGTCGCTCATTATTGCCAGCGAACACTTCACTTCTCACAACATTGTTAGCGAACACATAAGTTCGCTCATAAGTCACTCCCGTTTCTTTGTTGTGAGTTCTTCCACCTGACTACTAATCATCCTCTGGTGGATGTAGACTCGACTGAGTTGTTATGACGCTATCAAGATGATAAGTCGCTGTTTGCTTCATGAGGCTCGATGGAGATCTGAACGAATGCCCGTCCTGATGTGTTGTACATGACACAAAGAGAAGCAAATGTTATCTAGGTTTATCATTGCTCATGTAATGCTTGACTTCAGTGAGACGTCAAAAGACAAGGATGGACCCGAGCGTACGTACACCTGGTGAATGGAACAAGAACAATGTCTTTCTCCAGAGACATACCACCCCTGAGAACCCTGGTCACCCAGATAGTAGCTTTACTGTGGAAATGATCGAAGACACCCACACGTCACCACCACCACCAGTTGAGGGATCTGGAAATGAAAGTTTTCTGCGTAAGTTCCCCCTTACGCTCTATACTTATGGCTTCTTCTGACCAGATAAGAGTTTAAAAAAGGGTCCCGACCATTGTTGGAAAAAAGGCATCGTCCATTCTTCATCCTTTCCTTTAATTTCCTGCTTTTATGGACTTCCCGAAAGTATGTTTCCTCATTTAGCAGGAAGCGGAGCACACTTCCCCAGGGAGAATAAATCTCCACTTGCAATATCCTGCAAGTTATGTCTTGCGATCTTTCAACTGAGGTTTTAGGGAGGGTAGAGGCTCCTGAGTGGTCGTTATCTCACTGAGGGATGACCACGAGGGAGAGAGAGAGAGGGAGGAGGGAGTACTGGTGACCATATGGAGGAGGAGGAGACACGGTCTGAATATCTAAGGTACTGTGTGGAGGAAGAGGAAGGAGTGGTGTGGCGTGATCAAGTCTTTATCACATGTGCCACGACCTTACTTCTTCTTGTTCTTCGGCGGAGGTAAACAAAGAAGTAATGAGACACATGGTAAAGAGAAGAGACCCTGAACCTCAACACATACAGATTAGATCATCATGTATGTTTCAAGACGATATAGGTCGTTATAGAATCGAAGTTGATTACCCTTAACATCTGGAATGCGCTTCTGTACGAGTACCATTTGGTCACTCGTCTCGTGAGGTGTCTATGTACGTCTCTGCCAGTAAGTCTTGGACCCGCGTTATGCTGCTGACTGCTGCTTTCCTTCGCTTCTGTGTACAGATCAGCCACACGAGGATTGACCGTTATGATACCTCTTCATTTCCTCGAACATCGAAGTCGATGAATTCTCTTCCTCCTTCCGTCTTTCCCTCTCTTTATAACCTCTTCACCTTTGCGTGTCACTCTATAAACACAGTAATTGCTTCCTTCATTAATTTTTCTCACGTTCTATTTTTCGGTCACTCGACCTGGCCAATCATGGCCACGTCGGTTACCGCAAAGAAGAAGAAACCCAAATTATATCAAAGTATGTAATCGTTAAAGAGGATCAGAAATACTTCACAAATGTACTTAAAAGCAGAGCCAAGTAGCGCCCGTTAACAACGTCGTGTGAAGCGAGCGAGAGACAAGGGAAAATGTCACTGAAAACCATCCACAGCCAGTGACTCTGTGTCCCTTAAACGGATTCAATCCTCCGAGAATATCACGTACTAAAAATGACTGACGCTGGGAAGACCTTCAGATTCTATTTCAAGCCACATGTAGGTTCCGACCGGACCCGGATGTCTCCTTGGTCTGCTGTTCTCAATGAGGCAAATCTAATAATATGCGTCGAGGAGGAAATAACCTTTACGCAGTGCACCAGGCCACAAGTGGCCAGCAGGCGTATAGATCAGGAGACAAGTGGCCAGCAGGCGTATAGATCAGGAGACAAGTGGCCAGCAGGCGTATAGATCAGGAGACAAGTGGCCAGCAGGCGTATAGATCAGGAGACAAGTGGCCAGCAGGCGTATAGATCAGGAGACAAGTGGCCAGCAGGCGTATAGATCAGGAGACAAGTGGCCAGCAGGCGTATAGATCAGGAGACAAGTGGCCAGCAGGCGTAGCGTAAAGATATATTGGCTCACCAGCAACAGCAGAAGCAGAGTCGAGATACGAGTTGATGGTGATCTATTTTCAAACGCTCAATTTGCATCGCTTATTCAAAAAGGTGTTTGTGATCACTTGTTTATTCTGTACGGGTAGCGGGGTGTGAACTACATTCATGGGTGTGTGTGTGTGTGTGTGTGTGTGTGTGTAATAGTTTCTCGAAGACAGGGCAATTATCCTTATTTCTAAGAAATTATCATTGCACGATAATTCCCTCTTTGCTCTCGAGTAATGTGTATGATTAGTGATTTTATCAGTTAAGACCCAACGTCACACCCCTCCCTTCATCACGTAACTCGCGTCACACCTTACCCGTCACACCTCACTCGTCACACCTTACCCGTCACACCTTACTCGTCACACTTACCGCCCGTCACTCTCTGCACTATGAATCCTCGTCACGGAATTCGGTCCACCTCGCTGCAAAACATTATACGTGTGGCACAGGGAAAGTCCTGAACAATTCGCTATAATAACGTAAATTTTACCCGGAAATTGAGAGAGTGAAATGTCTGTCCACACACTTGTCATTTTTATGTACATTCATCCTTAAGAAGAACTAATAGTGACCTACAAAACAGTGAAAAGAAATTTGAACATGCATTAAAGGTACAATGAAAACTGATCACAAACTTCCTTCCATTTCAAAACATTACCGTAGGATGAAAACGACCCGGGGTATTCAAAAGATAAACACATACCTGAATATTCATGATACTGCACGTGTGAAACAATTGTAGCCAGTGATCTTCAAATCATGAGAACTAATTAGACGACGAAGTTATGACAATTAGTAAGATTAATTCTGGCAGTGTAAGGAGAGGGAGTTACAGCGAATCCTGAGCTATATGAGAGGGGCTTAGTGTCATAAGCCATACCACAGACATTACAGGAAATAGTGAGCATATACGTGTTGCAGGGAAGGGCGTCGAGTGAGGAGGTTGAGTGGGAACTCTCGGACGCAAAGTGAATCATCTGAGAAAAGATGTGGAACCTGATTCACTTTGGCTTTTACGAGCCTCGCTTCTCTGTCGACTAGCAACGTTTTGTAAAGTGGTGTAAGGTCGTTAAACAGCCTCACGATGTGTACGGGTGGTTATGTATGATTGTGCGTATGAGGGCATTGCAAAGAAGGATGTGGACGAGCGTAGGAAGGAAAGAAAATGTGAGGTGGTAGGTTAAGGAGTATCAGGGAAGAGATGTTGTGTGTGTAAGTGAAAATGAATTGATGTGAATGTATAGAGTGCGGGAGAGGGTAGGAGTTAAGTGTGTGGGAGTAGGGTGCGTGTGTTGGTGAGGAAGTAGAAGTTGGTTGAGAGAGTGACCGGGTAGGGCAGAGGGTAAGTGTGAGTGAGCATGAAGGACATGTGTGAACCCTGTTAACACCTTTAAACAAGTTATGACAACAATGTTTATTGCGTTCATTAATTTCTCAGTTAACGAAGTTTACTTTAGTCATTTTCCAAAAGATTCGCTCCCAGATGAGCCTAATCTTTATAATAATGCTCAGCAAAACCCATGAATTATTATGATATACTGATGGATTCACCTACGAAAACGAGTAGACGAGTTTCATGAGCAGAGGTTCGCATCAGTTTCGACTCGAAGGTTCATTCGGGACGAGCCAATTAAGCAGTTTGTAATCACATCCGGTGAGGCGCACTTCAACAACTTTAAAAACTTTAAATCACGATATAAAAAAAAAAAGAATGTAACCCATGGCCTCAAACGATGCGTAATTAAGAAATGTTATTGAGAAAAAATTCGGAGAGGTTCATGAAGCTTCGATTTCTGACTGAAGTAGTTATTAAGAATTTTAATATTCCCTCCGTTTTCTGCAAAATATCTGAATTTCACATTATTAATGTTTTGAATGTTTCAACCTGTACAGCAACTACATAACCATCATATATATATATATATATATATATATATATATATATATATATATATATATATATATATATATACACACACATATATATATTGTGCGTGTGTGTATTTCAGATTAATCAAAAAATGATACCGTTATGGAAGCTGAACCAAACAGTATCTTTTTATATTTACGTCATCTAGATTGACTGCAAGTTGCTTTTTTTATTCCACGCAGCTAAAAATATAGAGCAGAGCATGATTGCTGAATTACTGGTGGAAAATTCAACATGTGCTTTGGCCTGACGGGTTAATTTGTCGACACCGAGAGATATTAACCTGAAGAACAGGTCATACACAAGCTCTGAAGACTGAGGCATTTTTCGTCGAGTTACGGAATTGCTTTGATAAGATTCAGTGTTGATTATTCTTTTATTAGACTTTATGTTCGAAGTTACGGCCCTTTAAACACGATGAGGCGACCCTTTGAACACGACGGTACTACCCTTTGAACACGATGGTACTGACCTTTGAACAGGATGGTACTGACCTTTGAACAGGATGGTACTGACCTTTGAACACGATGGTACTGACCTTTGAACAGGATGGTACTGACCTTTGAACACGACGATACGTCCCTTAGGTGCGATGGCGTGACTTTTGACCTCAGCAGAGTAAACGGAACTTGTATAGGATAATATAAATTTTCTGGTTAACAATATGAAGTGTATTTATGAATTTTGATCCTCATCATAATGGTATGGATCCTCCCAAACGCTCGCCATATTGCTTTCATGTTTACACCAGCTGTATTAACACCCTCGACCCCCGACGTACTCCGGTACCTATAGAAAACGAGTGGAGGGATGCAGTATTCACCTCAAGCCTCAACTCCTTTTTTTTCCCATAGAAAACCTCGTATGTGGAGCCCCCTGGTAACCTTCCTGTTCTTTGTTCTTGGTGTTGTGTTGTTCTCTTGTGTCGTCGTGAACAGTGGAAATATAAACTTGCATCTTTTACCTCCCGTATAATTTGCATGCGATGTATTGTGGGGAAAAAAATGGAATTCAAGTTTTACAAATTCGATTCGAACCGAGGACCATCAAGGGGGAAGAGTTACCCAGGAGAGTAACTCCGAGCCAGCGACGTTATGCTTGTGGTTTTTCTTATCCAATTCAGAAACACTAACAAGGTCATTAGATGTTTATTTTAGGGAGAGATAAGCCTGTCCGTTGCATCCTGCCAGTCGAGATTCGGACTTGGAAAAAGGTGACAGAAATAACACGCCATGAAGGTGGTGTTATAATGCGATAGGTCGAGTTTTGTGGGAGGTAATTCCTGCACGAGAGAGAGAGAGAGAGAGAGAGAGAGAGAGAGAGAGAGAGAGAGAGAGAGAGAGAGAGAGAGAGAGAGAGGAACGTGGGACATGAATGTTGGAGTGCGACGTCGGTGGTGCAAGTGGTCTGTGTTATGCACAGTTGGTGGCAGTATAGGTAAGGAGAACTAGGCACAGTTTGACATGGACTGTCGTGAGTTTAGTAAGAGTTTACAACTGTGTGGTGTTGAAAATGTTTCTGTCTTTCATCTCAAAACTTTGCTCTTTACTTCGAATGCCTTTACTGCTGCTGTTGCAACTACTACTTTAGCAGTTTCCTGTGTTGCTGTGACTGTACTGTTCAAATAAAAACACTTTAAGTCTACATATGAACAAGACGTCTGAGAAATGTATGAAGGTGCTATCATTTATTTAGCTTTCTTTCTCTTGGCTGATATCAGACAATGATTAACGAATCTTAATTATCGTTTAAACTGTGCATCTGAGGTCTTCACGAACCACGAGCTATAGTTTATAACTCGACCATCACCAACAGGAAAAAAGATTATGAAGGTACACAAACTCTACCTAAATTTCCCCCCTGACGCTACACTTCCCCCCCACCTAACACTACACTTCCCCCCCACCTAACACTACACTTTCCCCCCCCACCTAACGCTACACTTCCCCCCCCACCTAACACTACACTTTCCCCCACCTGACGCTACACTTCTCCCACCTAACGCTACACTTCCCCCCCACCTAACGCTACACTTCCCCCACCTGACGCTACACTCCCCCCCCCCCCCCACACACACCTGACGCTACGGAAAACACCACCTAAAATATTTCTCCATTAGAAAGTCTTCAGGGGTGCAGAAGCCCTTGTAATACCCCAACACTAATCTCCAGCCCACACTTGCCTCGGCTGCTGCTGGTTCCTCCCCTTCCCTTCTCAACTCGTCCCGCTGGGATCAGCCCTGGGATCCTAGCGCTGTCTTGCTTGTCCGTCATCCTGACCGGGACACACACACACACACACACACACACACACACACTCGCTTTAAGTCTCCAGAGTAAAATCTTGAACCTCCGCCGCCTGGAGTGCGTCTTTCATCTTGCATCTCACACACACACACACACACACACACACACACACACCAGACCTGACCTGTTCCCTACCATACATCGTGTGTCTGCGTGTGCGTAGAACTGCCCAGCCATATGACGCTCCTGCGTGTGTGTGTGTGTGTGTGTGTGTGTGTGTGTGTGTGTGTGTGTAAACCTCTTGTTTGTTTACATATACCATTTGCCTGTGCTTGCCTCTACCACCCGTGATCCGATTCCCTTCAGCCTCTGGCATCCTGATCCTCCACTCACAAACCCTCTTCTCCCTCCCTCGTGTCTCCCTCCCTCCCCTCTCCCTCCCTCCCTGTGTCTCCCTCCCTCCCTCCCTCCCTCCCTCCCTTCCTGTGTTGTTGTAGCAACTCCCTTCATAATGACGCCATTTTTTCCTCTCCCTCTCCTACATATTGGGTCGTTGTTTTTAAACTCGGTCACCCGGATCCGTTTAACCAGCAATCTCCTCAGTGTTTTTTTTTTTTTTCTCATCTGCATTATGAGACTAATTTGTATTCATGCTAGGCAAAAATAAAGAGCCCCTTTGACGCCTTGAGTAACAGCACCAGCGACTCATCATGAATATTCTCCTCTATATGAAGCTTCATGTCTTGCTTTAAATGAAGCTTCAAATTTTGCAAAGGATCACTGTGTGTTACCTGACGATGTAACACTGTTTGGCCCTCAGCAGTTCAGCAGCAACAAGTGTTGAGTTGCCAGACTTCAGTGACTTGCATGGTTTTGCTTCTTCTTTCTAAATCCTGAAGCTCTTCTGTGCATGCACATAACGTCACGAGATCGTCTGAAATCCGACAGAATTTTTTTTCCTGTGTCGTCGTCTCACACGAGGGATGGGATGTTACATGAGGTCAGTTGATAACATTATGTCCCCTTCGTTCCCCGTGACCCTGTCACCACCTCTTTTCAATTTGAGGAAAGTAAAGAGCCACTGATCTGTGTCAAATGTATATATATATATATATATATATATATATATATATATATATATATATATATATATATATATATATATATACCAAAAGAATCAGACACTGGATAACATTACTCGGGTTCTTCGTTTCATGGATATTCCATCACATTACGTCAGCAGAGCAAGTCTTCCTCACAGGAATATTTGGCTTCGTTTTGAATCTTCGCAGGTAAATCCTGGGCAAATATCAAGATTCATCTTTATTGGGTCTGTGTCCCCAAGGCTGTCTGTTGGCTCTGTTGAACAAGGTCTGTTGAGTCTGTTTTCCCGGGTCTGTTTCTTCAGCCCTGTTGGATCTGTTTCGTCAGGTATGTCTTCATACACAGATGAATATCCATGTATGATATTCATTTGGCAACTGAATAGCATACATTAAGGAATACATTCATCAATGGTGGCATTAGAGGGTTGGATCACAGAAGTGTTTGGTCACAGTGGACATCATCTTCAACAAGAACGCTTTTCTTTTTTCTTTTTCTCCTGAGATTATAAACGTGTCATGGTTTTTGAAACTAGAAATTCGGTATGTTTTCTAATCGAAATTCTTACGAACTACGATTCTGAAATAATTCTTTGTCATTTCATCTATGCATAGGACTTACTGGTTCATGTTTTGGATCACATCCCCCTTGAAGTAAGACATTAATCAATATTCTGTATGGAAGTATGGAAGACATCAGTGCAAAACGATTAATTACTGAAGCAGGCGAAGATTAATCACACCTGAGCCACACATGAAGTGTGTGTAGTAATATGATCAATTTGATCACCTTCATTTAGCGTTCAACTTTTTCGATTGGTGGTTATAACTTGAGGATAATGACCTGGATGATCACGGCAGCCAGTAGGCCTCAAATCCAATTAAACCACCACCCCAGAACGATCGTTGACCCATTAGGAATTACAATTAGTTCCGGGGAATCGTCTCTCTCTCTCTCTCCGGAGTGACCATTGATCATTAATCATTTAAGCCTTGAACGGACGCCCCGCAAACAGGCCAAGATGTTGGAGGAGTCTAGGTCTAGGGAGGCATCACACACCCACACACACCCACACCCCACACACCCACACCCACACACACCCACACACCCACACCCACACACACCCACACCCACACTGCAGCACATCCTGGAATCCTTATATCACTAACACAGAGGGATCAGGTCTCCAGCTCGGCCACACCAGTTCCGTCGTGGTGACAGATGCGTTGTACGCTCACACTGAACAAGTTTCATACATGGGCAAATGATAATGATAACCCCAGCTGTACAGACGGACGGGTATAGTATAGAATTCCAGGGTCAATGCGACTTTCTGTTCGCAAATTGGTTTTCGACGTGTTTGCATTAGTTTGCACTTCGGTGCCAACTAGAGTTCAGGTGAGCATCTTTGCCTTGAAGAGAACAATTTCACAATTTATTTACTCCACCATGACGTATTTTCTATTATAACTTGAGAAACTGGGTTGTGATTGGTTACTTTTTATTTGTAGATATAAAGACTGCTCTAAGAATGGCCATCATAGAACATACAAAAATATTGAAACTTTCAACATTGGCGTCTTTGAAAGCTATTATTAAAGTATTCTTTATTCTCAAAATGGTTTATTGATAAAGAACAATGAACTTAGGGGTGAGGGGGTACCCCTCTGAACTGCTGGTCAATGCATCCCCTTTACATCATTTTGAAATAAACAAAATGATTATTATCTTGGCGTTAATTGAGTTGTTCACATAATTAGAATGAGAGAGAGTGTCATGTTATCAAAATAAATTGGATGCCAAAGGGCTTTGATGGCCTCTCTCTCTCTCTCTCTCTCTCTCTCTCTCTCTCTCTCTCTCTCTCTCTCTCTCTCTCTCTCTCTCTCTCCCCATGACTGAAAAATAATTCCATACATAACCGATGACTATCGTTTTTCCTCGCCACTCGTCGTCCGTCATCAGGAGACCGAAGCAAAGCCAATCACAAGTCTTGCATGTCGTTCTTAGGGTTCCTATTCGTTGTTGGTGATACGCGTCAACACGATATCTTACTAACGGGTGATTGAGCTGCAATGAATGGTGGTTTGGCTATAATAACGGCTGGTTCGACTCTCTAGACGGGTGGTTGAGCTACATTGACGGGTACTTGGGTTTTATTGACGTACAATAGAGCGATGATGAATAGTTAAAAAAGCCATAGCAGATGGAGCTGTGGGCTATAGATACTACAAGTCACGAACCATAATACTCCTATTCATTGCCAATAACCAAGAACACACCCGTACCTTCCCACTTCCTCCCTCCTACCCTTCCTTGCTGCCAGCTGAGTACAATCAAAGCTTGGCAACACATAACATGGAGGGAATACACCTGATGATATTAACTCTTCATTAAGATCATGAAATTCTAAAAAAAAATCTTCGAAAAAGATATAGAAGAGCAAGTTGAACGAAACTGTGATATGCCGTAAGTGATCCGAACCAGGGTATGTGACGCGGTCAGGGGACACCACAGAAAGGTCTGTGGGGCTTTGCTGTGAGTCAAGAGGCTCTACTCCTAGTGCATGACACATGACAGCTTGAGAACGGATGAAAGCGAATAAGGCCATCTTTCGTCCTCTTTTGGCGCTGCCTCACGAACGACGAAGAAATATTGTACGAAATAAACGCGAGGGTGAAGGATAGTGGTAGTTCAGGTAGTTTGCGAGAAGGTAAACGACCCACCTGAGCAATCGGAGGTACAAGATAACATGAAAGGAGAGACGAGAGATGGGAGACTCGAGCAAGAGCGTCCTCTGTGAGAGCGATCAGGAACGGCCAAAAAATCAGAATAGATTGACTCTGGACCAGACAGAGGACTCCCTCCAGCACATCTTGCATATTGATGACTTCTTGTTATCCATACAGGAGAGAAGGATACCACGGCTCTGAAAGGATACCTCACGGAAGGAAGGGAATGCGTGATATTGTGTCTCGTTTCACACACGATCGTTTTTCTCTCGTGAGAGGAAGATCTTCAGTCATGAACAGAATCTGTCTGTTTAGATGTGTAGGTGCGCGTCTGTCTGTGTCTGTCTGTCTGTCTTTCTGTTTAGATGTGTAGGTGCGCGTCTGCCTGTGTCTGATCTTTTCAGGTCTGTCTATCTGTATTTCGCTGGTTGTTTCTGTGTTTGTGTAAACACCGATAATATAGAACTCTCTTGAGTGAGATTCCAAGATAGAGTTGTGTGATCACCGTAATTACAGTACCAGGTGCCTGGCTACCTTGAGCGCAGAGGGTTCGAACTCTGGCTGCAGTGTGCTCGACCATTGTCTTCGAAATTTGAACGTTCTGGTCGCTGCTTTCCGACTCTGCAACCATCCACCAAGACTCGACCCTATCACCCAGCTGATCACCCAGCTGATCACCCAGCTGATCATCCAGCTGATCACCCAGCTGATCACCCAGCTGATCATCCGCTGACTCCCATTAACTTTAGTCCCATCACCCACTATAATCACCCAAACTATCATGTAGTCCCATTGTCCCTCTCTTCACCACCCGACCCCCATCTTCTATAGCTCAATCACACGACCCCATTCCTAACCCACAGTTTCCCAAAGCCCTTATCATTAACCCTAATCACCCTAACCCATTACCCCCACACCCATCAACCGCCTCTGATCGTCCCTTCAAATCTGGACCCCAATCCCGCCCTCTCTGCGCATTTCCACACTGCCTCCTCCGCCTAACATGGCCCACTCGATGATGGAACCGCCTCAGAATCCAGTCTACTCATTCCCCGCACCGCACTGCACCGCACCACACCACACCGCACCGCACAGCCCTACCCCGCACCGCACCGCCCTATCCCACACCGCACCGCCCTACCCCGCACCGCACCGCCCTACCCCGCACCGCACCGCACCGCCCCACCCCGCACCGCACAGCCCTACCCCGCACCGCACCGCCCTACCCCGCACCGCACCGCCCTACCCCGCACCGCACCGCCCTACCCCGCACCGCACCGCCCTACCACGCACCGCACCGCCCTACCCCGCACCGCACCGCACCGCCCCACCCCGCACCGCACCGCACCGCCCTAACCCGCACCGCACCGCCCTATCCCACACCGCACCGCCCTAACCCGCACCGCACCGCCCTATCCCACACCGCACCGCCCTATCCCACACCGCACCGCCCTACCCCGCACCGCACCGCACAGCCGCACCGCACCGCACCGCCCCACCCCGCACCGCACCGCACAGCCGCACCGCACCGCACCGCCCCATCCCGCACCGCACCGCACTACCCCACACTACACCGACGTCCTCCAGACCGCAGGAACATCCCCGTAAAAGCATGGCACAACCTTTTACGTGGGAGTTTCTCAGTCAGCCGTGTGATGCTGGACGAGATTTTCTGTCAGGTCTTTTCCAAGCCAACTACTGCTTCCGCATCCAGCTTGAGTGAGCTATTTGGATCAGCCAGGGGAAAAACGGAGAGCAAATATACCAGCGTTTTCTGAATCATATTCAATACTGGGATCCATCCTACTCCGGGTCCGTATAGGTAATGGAAGGGATTTGAAGAATTAAGGTCATATGTGACTTGGTCCACAGACGATCAGATAACCACCATTTGTTATCAGTGACAGACGATTAAACTTCTTTTCAGCCATTTGTGAATAAATCTTCCTTCTTATCAAGGAATGAGAGTTTGTTATGCCACATCATCTTTTCTATGTTTTGAACGACGTAGATGTTGTAGTAAGCTAACTTTGATGTTCGGTCATCGTTATAATGTTGAATGTAACGAATCTACCGTAGCCAATCAGATGTATGCAGGCAACCTACGGCAGCCAATCAGATGTATGCAGGGAACCTACGGTACCCAATCAGATTTATGCAGGCAGTCTTCGGTAGCCAATCAGATGTATGCAGGCAGTCTTTGGTAGCCAATCAGATGTATGCAGGCTGTCTTCGGTAGCCAATCAGATGTAGGGAAGCTGTCTGCGGTAGCCAGTCAGATGTAGGGAAGCTGTCTGCGTTAGCCAGTCAGACGTAGGCAAGCTGTCTGCGTTAGCCAGTCAGATGTAGGCAAGCTGTCTGCGGTAGCCAGTCAGATGTAGGGAAGCTGTCTGCGGTAGCCAGTCAGATGTAGGGAAGCTGTCTGCGGTAGCCAGTCAGATATATGCGGATATAAGAACATGATATATAGACTGGAAAGTTATCACACACACTGATATATCATTTCTCATCGTCAGTAACGCAGGCATTTCGTCTCTTTCTCTACCAGCAAGATATGAGAACATAATAACTGATTCAACACATACCAGAAAAAAAAAACACCTGAGGTATTTTAGTGTGGTAATAGTTATTAATGTTAAGTCAAATTATATTTGGTTTCTTCGTTCATCAGACGGGTTACACGGGAGTGACAGGTTACACGGGGGTAACGGATTACACGGGGGTGAAGTGTTACAGGATTGACACGTTACATGAGGGAAACTAAAGAAATTATATATTTCGATATTATTTTTTTTCTCTCTCGTACCACCTCCGTCCCTCTACATGGTCAGTCCTGGAAGTACGCTACATCATTCGTATTCTTCCATATTCTACTTGAACTATTAAGACGTATTATGAGAATCTGAACACCAGGAATATATCTAGGTGTTTATTCCTCTTAATTCTACCCCCATTATGAAACTCTTGGAAGCTGAGTTTCTTAAGCGAATATCTAGATTTATTTAATATCAAACTATGAGAATTGCTCCAGGTTTTTATGGCAGGATAATAAGCACAAATGAACTTCGCGTTTATATTTATATATATATTTTTTCCCCATTGTGTTTGTGGCTCTATTGTTAAATCATTCCTTTCATTCATCTTTTTTCTTAAGATTCACATTCAAATCTTTTCAAAGGTAATTCAAGGGAGAGAGAGAGAGAGAGAGAGAGAGAGAGAGAGAGAGAGAGAGAGAGAGAGAGAGAGAGACGAATATTTCCTTCATTCTTTTAATCATCATTTGTTTCTTTTGGGCATTAATTTAGTTAATCATCATTAGCTAAAGATGATTAAGTTAGATTCAGTCATCATCGACATGTATCATATACACAGTGTTAGTGTATGTATGTACATGGTTGTAGGATTATACACAGTGTTAGTGTATGGATGTACATGGTTGTAGGATTATACACAGTGTTAGTGTATGGATGTACGTGGTTGTAGGATTATACTGAACACCTGAAGTGTTGTAAGATTTGACCGTTGTTTGTGGTTTGACGTTGACGGCCTTAACGACCCTGGCAGTTGAACGGCCTTAAGTCCAACCAACCAATCAGCAAACGTCAAACATGCGAAATACAAAAAATCAAACCCTTCAGTATATTCATACATCCAGATATATTCATACATCCAGATATATTCATACATCCAGATATATTCATACATCCAGATATATTCATACATCCAGATATATTCATACATCCAGATATATTCATACATCCAGATATATTCATACATCCAAATGTATTCATACATCCATGCATTAGGGTGATGACAAAGGCATATAGAAGTGGTTTTCTGAACACCTTTGATGCGCATGACGGCAGTCCATCACTGTACCATGCAATTGCTCCTGTCAGTCACTCTCGTTTTCGTTCAGGGCTTTGCAATTGCATGACGTCAGCCGGAATCCCCTTCATGGTTCAGTGTCCAAGACATCAGTTTTATTGTTTGTAAAAGTGGTAGATGAAGACTATGTCAACTGTTTATGCATATTATTCTTGGCGTACTCGAGTCAGACTGAAATTTCATGGTGTAGGAGCTACTGGCTCAGTTTACATACACCACGGGTACCCGCGCTCCATTTTCTGCCATGGAAAACGGAGCCTCGATGGCAAAATATGGTAGATTTTCCCCAGATAGATAATACGTCATAGGTAAGTAAAGACTTAGTATAGACGTACAAGACAAAGATTTCAGTGCATCAATTTTCCCATCATTCCTATTTACCATTTTCCTTTATTACATCTTGTTTGTTCATCTTTATTATTCTTTAATTTCTACGTCACAATTTCTGATACTTGTGCCTGACGTCATACCTTCCTTGTATTTCCTGACTGATGGCCCATCGTATAACCCAACAGAGACAATTATCTGTCTAGTATTGTTAGCTTAACTTTAGGTGTGGTACAAATCCTGACCCTTCATCTCCTGAACATGTTTTCCCATCTCACAACTTCTTAAACTCCTGCTTGCTGTCACAATCTACCATTCCCTCTCTCAGTTTATACCATTAGTTCACCAATCTTAGATATTAAAGTCCTTTTCATCTATTTTTTTTAACAGGTATCACACTTAGATTTCATGTTATGTCCTCTAGCTGCCTTATCCCCACATCCTTCAACAAATGTTTACTGTCTATAGACTGCACGTCAACCTGGTTTTAGAAAATGTAAACATTGTAATCAGGTCACTTCTCACTCTTCTCTCTTCTATGATAGGCAAATTTAAGACCTTGCATCGTGGGTATGAGCGTCTAGACATACACACATTATTTCACCTGTGATTAGAATTACTGTACACACATAGTAATCTGTGTACATAACTGTGAATGCATCACAGTTGTACAATTCTAATTCACTTAACACATCGACTCCCAGCAATATCTCAACTGATTCCCCACATTTTTATTGTATTTATGATTCTTTCTTCTGGTCTAAAAATATAGGACTGATAATTCTAAATTACGCTTAACATTTAAAGGTAATTTTGTGAAAAATACCTTTATATATCACTCGCTTATCATAACTATTAAATAAGGTTTTATTCAGAGTCATTCACTATTAAACCAATATCTTTTTTTTCGCGAGCTCAAATTACCTGTAATAAAGGATAGAAAAAAAATATATTTTCTAATCATTTATTGAGTATTATGAGATTTCCGGTAACTACAATACCGAGCTGGGCAATGTAGGGATTTATCTAATACAACGATTCCAATATTCTTTTTTTTTTTCTGTCATTCTTAATTGATTCTTTTATTGCCTCATGTTCAACACTGATTGGTCAGATCGCTATCAAAAGGTCCCTCGTCTATCAAACTTTTGTGTCTGTATAGATTTGATGGTTTTGCCAATACACATCATGGCCGGGTATTGGAGGACTAGTTTTGCATTCACTCTTCAGATTAATCCCATTTTCTTCGCCGTTTTTCAATAAAAAATGGTTCAAGCGTCATTAAAAACTGACCTGCTGGTTCGGAACGCGTTGTTGAACCTTAAAGCAATCATAAGTCGCACTTGACGTTGGCGAAACCGACTTGTATGATGTTAAGTAGATGTATGTTAATTTACTAGGAGTAATATGAAAATATCCCATGGGTGATGAACAGTATATATATATATATATATATACATATGTGTGTGTGTGTGTGTGTGTGTGTGTGTGTGTGTGTGTGTGTGTCTTTGCAGTAAATAAGTGCGAGTGACTGGAAGATGTACAAGAGGAAACTCCAGAAGTTGAAAGAAAGCGCACATGAGAGATGGTGTAAAAAAAAAAAAATATCGCAAAAATTCAGGCAGAATTAGAAAATCTTTTGGAAGATGTGAAGGGAACCATGAGAGCATTAAGTAAGTGTAAGGGGGTTGGGGGGCAGGTAGGAAAATGATAACAGGCAAATAATGGGTAAAGAGAAGATAAAGTAAATATATCTAACCTAGTGTCATATGAAGATATCTTTAACAAAGTACACCAATCCTTTGTTTGTTACAAATATGAGGTCTTTGTAGTTAAACGCATCCTCCTAGGCTATGCAATCATATATATATATATATGGATGTATATGGATGTCTCTAACAGTGTCATTACTCCTGTGTTATGTTACCAAACGGGTGTAACGTAACCGTATACGTGTGTCAATAACTAGGTCAGAGTTGCTATGTTATCATTTATCCCCCATCATGGCAAGCGCTCGGTTGCTCCTCGCTCACAGTCTGGCTAGGTTGGCAAAAGGGAAATTGCAATATTGATTAAATCGTTGGTGATTTGCTGGGGGAGTCATGAGTCCTTGCTGGGGTGGAGGGGGTTGGTGTCATGGAACATGCTGGGGGTTATGGTGTGTGCCAGGGTTCCTAGTATATATATGCTAGGGTCTTGTTACAAGCTGGGGTGTCCTAGTATAGGCTGGGATGAGGGAGTTGTAACGCGTGACAGGGGGTTTTATCGTGCAACTGATTTGCATATAATACGTAAATATGCAAAGTTATATTTTCTCCTTTTACAAAATTACAGAATTGTTTTTTCATGAATTTTTTGTAATGTTTATACATAAGTTATTTGTGTACAGTGTTTACATAATAGTTTATATACTGAGGGTTACAGATACTCGAATTCAAGTGAGTTTATACATAAAGGTATCTTTTATAAGAAACGAATCCTGTGAGTTGTAATTGTAATACAAAGGAGTAATAAGGTGTGAAAGTAATACAAGGGAGAATTGTTAGAGTAACACAAAGAAGTTATGTTTTATGAGAGTAAAACAAAGAAGTAATGAGTTATAAACGTAACACAAGCGAGTAGTGAGTGACTTATGAGAGTAACACAAGTGAGTAGTGAATTTTGAGAGTAATATAAAGGGAGTAGTAAGTTGTGAGAGTAATACGAGAGATCTGCTCAGGAAAGGAAACATTTGTGTTCCATGTTTCGTATATTTGGTGTATCAACATCGCAACTTGGCCATCTTACCTCTCTGTTGTGTTTTTTGTGTTTCTGAGCAAACACTGTGAGTACAGCTTGGATGGTAGCAAAACTGGACTGTTTTGTGTTGTCTGCTTAAGTCGTTTTGTGTTGTGTTTTTGGGATGACTGCCTTCCTCTGTTGTGTTTCTCTCTCTCTCTCTCTCTCTCTCTCTCTCTCTCTCTCTCTCTCTCTCTCTCTCTCTCTCTCTCTCTCTCTCTCTCTCTCTCTCTCTCTCTCTCTCTCTCTCTCTCTCTCTCTCTCTCTCTCTCTCTCATGTAATCGGTTCGAACCCATACGAGTTCACAAAGAACATCCCAATTGCAACCACTGTGATTGTCGTCAGTAACAATCCAACTGTGCAATCAGCTTCCGCTTTTATACGAGTCTTAAAGCTATTTGAAACCGATTTCCCTCATTGTAGTACCTTCCTGTTGTTTGTATTATGTATTTCACTGTACTTTCAGCCTTTGGCTGTAATCAATCAAATGAGCCATTATCATTATTATTATTATTATTATTATTATTATTATTATTATTATTATTATCATTATTATTATTGTTGTCATTATGATTATTATCATTACTGGTCTCACGAATAGTATCATTTTCATAAGCACAAATACATATTCATTAATACATACACACACATAGACAATACACACACGAACGTTTATGGTATTCAGAATTTACTGAACTCATTTTTCTGTTAAAGATAAAGTGATCAATTTAATCCCAAGTTTCAGCATAACAAATACATTAAAACCAAAACAATTGACAACAACAAAATGATTATATATCATCTGAATCTCTCTCATAGACTTCGTCAAGAATCGCAGATCCTCCCTCTGTACTCCTTCAAAATGGGTGTTTGACTGCTCTAATCACCTCAGAAAGAATCGCCTGCTTTTGGAAATTATACATGGAATCCAGGAGTATAATTGGCGTTCATAATTTCACGTAACATTGCTTCATTAATTTCCTCATTCAACAACCCCACTCATTAACTGAGGAAGAAAATCTTGCGCTCATTAGCAGGGATCTTGAAGTGTTTCCTTCTCTTAATGTGCTTAATAGAAATTTGCTGGAAAGTCTCATGTTGAACTTGGGTCAAACGGCAACGTCTTCTCCTGTCTTAGTTAGTCATGATAGTTGAGTCATTAAGCAAGTTCTGGCGGTAATTTGCCAAAGACGAAGAATACCAGCGGGTGTTGGACGGTGTAAGTTGAAGTGTGGTACACTTAAGTGAGGCAATTGTTGTATATCTAGATATTAAGACAGTATCTTGGCTCTCTATGTCGATGAGTTCTCATGGTCTTGGTTCTCTTATGTCGATGAGTTCTCATGGTCTTGGTTCTCTGTGTCGATGCGTTCTCATGGTCTTGGCTCTCTATGTCGATGAGTTCTCATGGTCTTGGATGGTAACAAGAGGATCCTGGTGTTGTCTCATGGGTGGCGATAGGTCACCCAACACTGGCAGTCATGATTAAACAAACCAGTTTAGTGGGTCGTTCTAGTATTGCGTTTACTGGCAGGGTGACCTGAGTTGGCGGTAAAGGAACCAAGCCAGCCTGATGAGAAAGTCTGAGCTTTAAAAGGCTGTAGATTGTAATGAGAAGGATCAAGCCAGTTTGAGAAGTCTGAGCCTTATGGTACAGGTAACAAACCAGTTTCATAAGACTGTCTGAATCTTCCTGAGTGTAGACTGTGTACAGAGAGAATAATCCAGTCTAACAGTACTGTCTAAGCCTTTATGACTGCTGACTGTACGTCAAGTGACTGGAGGAGCGGAGGCAGCCCAAGAACTGGAAGGCTGTGTCCTGGAAGGTCTCGGAGAAAGGAGTGAGAGAAGAGACTCTGGAAAGAAACTTGTGAGGAACTTTGGGGGAGAACAAGAGGAAAGACCCGGGAAATTCCGCTCAAGTTTTGCAATGTTAAGGAAAAGATGTGAGAGTTTTGGACAGGTTCCGGGAGGAGAGGAGACGGGACTATACTAAGTGACAGTCAATCTGTGTTTCCTTATTTTTGTAATGTCCTGTATTGTATCTGATGTATTTTGTATCGTTGCTTCATGCCGTTGTATTGCGCTGAATATTCTATTTTGCCCTTCCTCTTCTTTGAGCGGATGACAAAGATGTGAACAATTATTCTCGGCCGTAGATTTTGATAAATTATCACAACTATTTCTTAATTTTGATAATTTGTTTAACAAGTCAGCACCATCTTGAGTCTCCACCAGAACTTATCAGTTATTTAGATAATGTAACTTTTATCATTATGTTAAGATGTCTACCACAGAGCTCTGATCAGGGAAAGCAAGTCTTACATAGAGGGAGGTTAATTCATTCATAATATTGATGAAAATTTTACGAAGGAAGGAAATTCATACAAAATTTCTTTTGATTATAATATGATCTGCCGATTTTTTTTGATTTTTTTTTAGTCGCGGGTGTTGATTATACTCACATTTCATAAATAGTTTAGAGACCTGTTGTGTAATTCTAAATGTCACTCGGTGAGAGAGAGAGAGAGAGAGAGAGAGAGAGAGAGAGAGAGAGAGAGAGAGAGAGAGAGAGAGAGAGAGAGAGAATACAGCGTGTTTTCCGACATCAATGAAAACATAGCGACCATACCGTCGATGGCGTAATATCTTGTTGTAATCACTCCACATTCCTGATTTTGGGTACAATTGGCCCTCAACATCCCACAATCAAGAGAGGTCAGAGGTCACACTGATTTATAAGACCAGACCTTCCATTTTTACGAAGTGTGATCTGATAGAACAGACTCTCCCATTCGAGTTTAGAGTCACCTAATCATCAATGATTAAAGGCTTGTTACGTGAGAAGGGTGATATTGTAACATCATTCCTATTATAATGTTAGATAATCATATTCCATTAGGGTACAGTAATGGGTGCTACAATCGTAATGGGTTGATAATGATGGAAGGACCAAGATGTACATGATGGGGGTACGAGAGCTACTGTGCCCGTGTGTGTGTGTGTGTGTGTGTACAGAGCTTTATACAACGATGGTGGTGTATGGTGGTAATGATGCAACCAGTTTTGAACAATAGATTTGGTTTACAATCAACGCCATCTGTACGACTGTGTTACCACCCTGAAGCACGACGGTACGACCGTTTGAACACTACGGTACGACCCTTAGGTCTGATAGCCATGCGTTCGACCCGACGCCTCAGGGTCAAAGCAAAGGTCGTGCCATCATACTGAAGGGTCGTACCGTGGTATTTAAAGGTCGTACAGTGGTGCTCTAGGGTCGTACCGTGGTATTCAAGGGTCGTACCTTGGTATTCAAGGGTCGTACCGTGGTAGTCAAGGGTCGTACCGTGGTATTCAAGGGTCATACAGTGGTACTCTAGGGTCGTACCGTCATGCTCTTCCTATAGTACAAGGGCTTTAGAAAACGCGCTGTGGGCCAATCTTTTGAAGAAACGCTCTTCTTAAACAAAACGTTTCTCTTGAACACCTTTTTTAGCAGTTCAGGAAAAGTTAGTAGATGAGAACAGATGAACAGACTGATTGAATTAATCACATTAATCGCCAGTTCAATTCTCGTTCATATGGTAAAAGTTGTCATCTGTTAATTGCCAATTAAAGTGCTTGTGCAGGATTGAGCGCAGTTGATAATGACATGAAAATAGAATCTACTTAATTATTTGTCAGGTTATGAATACCCATTAAATGTATGTCTTCTTCATTAATTAATGCTAGTTATATATATATATATATATATATATATATATATATATATATATATATATATATATATATATATATATATAGTTATCAATGGACGAAAAGGAGTAACGTCTCATCGACGAACTTCTCGTTCAAAAGAAATCCACCATTTCCCTGCCACTGATTGGAACGCAGGCTCGAAGTGGCAGGAACCCTATAAACGGGTCCCTGGCGTTGTGTCATTATATTTATGAACTATATAGTTGTCTTTATATATTTCAAAAAATCATTTTTAATCATTCTTTTGAAAGACGTCTCCAGTTTCTTAAAATGCACGCGGAGTTCCAGTAATATTGGTTACCAAGAGATGGAAAAATATGCTTTTTAAGTAAAAAAGAATTCCAAAATACAAGGAAAATACCGTGGAAATACGTCTCTGCTTCTGATGACACTGTTGGTCTTAATGGCTTCCTGCAGAGGAAATTGCGTCTATAATTGCTTTTACTTCCAGAATTTTGAGAACCAAATTTGCTGTGACTATTTAATGCAAAACCTTTTTATATGTGTAATTCCCAAAATTATTTCCTTTCTTAATCGAAAAAGACAATAGTGACGTGTAGTATTTGAAGTCTGTCTTGTCTTTCTTTCAAAACTTCGTTCAACTTTGATTTTAGGATTCTTGAATTCGTACCAGACTGCATCTTGATTGTACCAGAACAAGCCATACCTCTGTACACCAGACCATTTCGGGACAAAGTCAAGAGACCCAGTGGGTCTGTTTTCCTAAGACCAACACCTCTCCAGGCTCAGCCATTTGGGTCTTCGTTCCTAAGACCCAGGCCTTTGTAAACTTAGCCAAATGGGTCTCTGTCCTCGAGACCCAAACCTCTGCCATTTAGCCCAAAATATGAACAAATTCACCAGATCCAGTGATGATCTGGTGCTAATTACATTCACGTCTCTTCCTATGAGTTTGATACAAGACACTGACGGGCATCGGGGCAAAATCGTTTACCATTTAACTACAATACCTGCATTCTCTCTCTCTCTCTCTCTCTCTCTCTCTCTCTCTCTCTCTCTCTCTCTCTCTCTCTCTCTCTCTCTCTCTCAGTGTTGCAGGCAAATATCTTCCATGTTCTGACTTTCTCGGAAACAAAATTCGTCCTCGTTCGCTTTCTCCCTCCCTCGCTCTCGCTCGCTCTCTCCCTCGCTCCTGGCCTCCTCCCCAGGCGCCCTGGAGGCCCCAGACGTCATCCTCCAGACACTTGTAGCGATAACATCCACGTCAGTACTGACGACCACAGACAATGTGGGACCTTGAGATGGTAGACGCGCGTCGCCCAGCCATCAGTCAGGGTGGAGAGGGTCTCTCTCTCTCTCTCTCTCTCTCTCTCTCTCTCTCTCTCTCTCTCTCTCTCTCTCACACACACACACACACACACACACACACACACACACACACACACACACACAGACGTGTAGTCATTTTCCTCCCCATTTACCTTTCCCATATGTCAACAGAGAATCAGAGTTCCACATTCGCAACAGAGAAACTCTCTCCCATTCTACCCTCCCTCATTCCAGTACCCATCTATCTTACTCCGCTCACTCCACTCACTCCCCTCACTTCGCTCACTTTATACCCAGATCTTAAAATTCCACCTCCCTGCCGAGCGTACTGTGCCAGTCCTTCTATTATTGGATTCCAAACATTTCAATCCTTCTTCACAGAGTTGGTTGAACCAAGCTCTCAAAAAGTCTGTCATGTGAGGTCTCTCTCTCTCTCTCTCTCTCTCTCTCTCTCTCTCTCTCTCTCTCTCTCTCTCTCTCTCTCTCTCTCACTCGTATTGTCTCGAGGTAAACAAACGGAGATATTTCCGTAAACATTTTAAGATGAAAATTGACGGTCTGGTCTGGATCATATTTACTACCAACAAAGGCTGAGAGAGAGAGAGAGAGAGAGAGAGAGAGAGAGAGAGAGAGAGAGAGAGAGAGAGAGAGTGTGTGTGTGTGTACGCAAGGCAGAAAGCATAATGTGAAGATAGTGTTATCCATCAGAAAATATCCCGTTAAGGAAGAGTCAGAATCATCAGGTTGGAAATCATTTCTGAGAACATAGTAAACTCTGAGGGAAATATAGATATTTCGAGCATAAGGCCATAATTGTTATACCAAGAGAGTTAAGAATCATGCATGGAGTCACTATAGAGATATTCAATAGAAGATTAGACTCATGGCTGAAGTTAATCCCATGTGAACTCACTCATGGCTGAAGTTAATCCCATGTGAACTCAGAGGAATTCAAAGTCGTGTAACTCAGAGTCGCGTAACTCAGAGCCGCGTAACTCAGAGTCGCGTAACTTAGAGCCGCGTAACTCAGAGTCGCGTAACTCAGAGTCGCGTAACTCAGAGTCGCGTAACTCAGAGCCGCGTAACTCAGAGTCGCGTAACTCAGAGTCGCGTAACTCAGAGTCGCGTAACTTAGAGCCGCGTAACTCAGAGTCGCGTAACTCAGAGCCGCGTAACTCAGAGTCGCGTAACTCAGAGCCGCGTAACTCAGAGTCGCGTAACTCAGAGCCGCGTAACTGAGAGTCGCGTAACTTAGAGCCGCGTAACTCAGAGTCGCGTAACTCAGAGTCGCGTAACTTAGAGCCGCGTAACTCAGAGTCGCGTAACTCAGAGTAGCGTAACTCAGAGCCGCGTAACTCAGAGTCGCGTAACTCAGAGTCGCGTAACTCAGAGTCGCGTAACTCAGAGTCGCGTAACTCAGAGTCGCGTAACTCAGAGCCGCGTAACTCAGAGTCGCGTAACTCAGAGTCGCGTAACTCAGAGTCGCGTAACTCAGAGTCGCGTAACTCAGAGTCGCGTAACTCAGAGTCGCGTAACTTAGAGCCGCGTAACTCAGAGTCGCGTAACTCAGAGTCGCGTAACTCAGAGTCGCGTAACTTAGAGCCGCGTAACTCAGAGTCGCGTAACTTAGAGCCGCGTAACTCAGAGTCGCGTAACTCAGAGTCGCGTAACTCAGAGCCGCGTAACTCAGAGTCGCGTAACTCAGAGTCGCGTAACTCAGAGTCGCGTAACTCAGAGTCGCGTAACTCAGAGCCGCGTAACTCAGAGTCGCGTAACTCAGAGTCGCGTAACTCAGAGTCGCGTAACTCAGAGTCGCGTAACTCAGAGCCGCGTAACTCAGAGTCGCGTAACTCAGAGTCGCGTAACTCAGAGTCGCGTAACTCAGAGTCGCGTAACTTAGAGCCGCGTAACTCAGAGTCGCGTAACTCAGAGCCGCGTAACTCAGAGTCGCGTAACTCAGAGCCGCGTAACTCAGAGTCGCGTAACTCAGAGTCGCGTAACTCAGAGTCGCGTAACTCAGAGTCGCGTAACTCAGAGTCGCGTAACTCAGAGCCGCGTAACTCAGAGTCGCGTAACTCAGAGTCGCGTAACTCAGAGTCGCGTAACTCAGAGCCGCGTAACTCAGAGTCGCGTAACTTAGAGCCGCGTAACTCAGAGTCGCGTAACTTAGAGCCGCGTAACTCAGAGTCGCGTAACTTAGAGCCGCGTAACTCAGAGTCGCGTAACTTAGAGCCGCGTAACTCAGAGTCGCGTAACTCAGAGCCGCGTAACTCAGAGTCGCGTAACTCAGAGTCGCGTAACTCAGAGTCGCGTAACTCAGAGTCGCGTAACTCAGAGTCGCGTAACTCAGAGTCGCGTAACTCAGAGCCGCGTAACTCAGAGTCGCGTAACTCAGAGTCGCGTAACTCAGAGTCGCGTAACTTAGAGCCGCGTAACTCAGAGTCGCGTAACTCAGAGTCGCGTAACTCAGAGTCGCGTAACTCAGAGTCGCGTAACTCAGAGCCGCGTAACTCAGAGTCGCGTAACTCAGAGCCGCGTAACTCAGAGTCGCGTAACTCAGAGCCGCGTAACTCAGAGTCGCGTAACTCAGAGTCGCGTAACTCAGAGTCGCGTAACTCAGAGTCGCGTAACTTAGAGCCGCGTAACTCAGAGTCGCGTAACTCAGAGTCGCGTAACTTAGAGCCGCGTAACTCAGAGTCGCGTAACTCAGAGTCGCGTAACTCAGAGTCGCGTAACTCAGAGTCGCGTAACTCAGAGTCGCGTAACTCAGAGTCGCGTAACTCAGAGTCGCGTAACTCAGAGTCGCGTAACTCAGAGTCGCGTAACTCAGAGTCGCGTAACTCAGAGTCGCGTAACTTAGAGCCGCGTAACTCAGAGTCGCGTAACTCAGAGTCGCGTAACTCAGAGTCGCGTAACTCAGAGTCGCGTAACTCAGAGCCGCGTAACTCAGAGTCGCGTAACTTAGAGCCGCGTAACTCAGAGTCGCGTAACTCAGAGTCGCGTAACTCAGAGTCGCGTAACTTAGAGCCGCGTAACTCAGAGTCGCGTAACTCAGAGTCGCGTAACTTAGAGCCGCGTAACTCAGAGTCGCGTAACTTAGAGCCGCGTAACTCAGAGTCGCGTAACTCAGAGCCGCGTAACTCAGAGTCGCGTAACTTAGAGCCGCGTAACTCAGAGTCGCGTAACTCAGAGTCGCGTAACTCAGAGTCGCGTAACTCAGAGTCGCGTAACTCAGAGCCGCGTAACTCAGAGTCGCGTAACTTAGAGCCGCGTAACTCAGAGTCGCGTAACTCAGAGTCGCGTAACTCAGAGTCGCGTAACTCAGAGTCGCGTAACTCAGAGTCGCGTAACTCAGAGCCGCGTAACTCAGAGTCGCGTAACTCAGAGTCGCGTAACTTAGAGCCGCGTAACTCAGAGTCGCGTAACTCAGAGTCGCGTAACTCAGAGTCGCGTAACTCAGAGTCGCGTAACTCAGAGTCGCGTAACTCAGAGTCGCGTAACTCAGAGCCGCGTAACTCAGAGTCGCGTAACTCAGAGTCGCGTAACTCAGAGTCGCGTAACTCAGAGTCGCGTAACTCAGAGTCGCGTAACTCAGAGTCGCGTAACTCAGAGTCGCGTAACTCAGAGTCGCGTAACTCAGAGTCGCGTAACTCAGAGTCGCGTAACTCAGAGTCGCGTAACTCAGAGTCGCGTAACTCAGAGTCGCGTAACTCAGAGTCGCGTAACTCAGAGTCGCGTAACTTAGAGCCGCGTAACTCAGAGTCGCGTAACTCAGAGTCGCGTAACTCAGAGCCGCGTAACTCAGAGTCGCGTAACTCAGAGTCGCGTAACTCAGAGCCGCGTAACTCAGAGTCGCGTAACTTAGAGCCGCGTAACTCAGAGTCGCGTAACTTAGAGCCGCGTAACTCAGAGTCGCGTAACTCAGAGCCGCGTAACTCAGAGTCGCGTAACTCAGAGCCGCGTAACTCAGAGTCGCGTAACTCAGAGTCGCGTAACTCAGAGTCGCGTAACTCAGAGTCGCGTAACTCAGAGTCGCGTAACTCAGAGTCGCGTAACTCAGAGTCGCGTAACTCAGAGTCGCGTAACTCAGAGTCGCGTAACTCAGAGTCGCGTAACTCAGAGTCGCGTAACTCAGAGTCGCGTAACTCAGAGCCGCGTAACTCAGAGTCGCGTAACTCAGAGTCGCGTAACTCAGAGTCGCGTAACTCAGAGTCGCGTAACTCAGAGTCGCGTAACTCAGAGTCGCGTAACTCAGAGTCGCGTAACTCAGAGTCGCGTAACTCAGAGCCGCGTAACTCAGAGTCGCGTAACTCAGAGTCGCGTAACTCAGAGTCGCGTAACTCAGAGTCGCGTAACTCAGAGTCGCGTAACTCAGAGTCGCGTAACTCAGAGTCGCGTAACTCAGAGTCGCGTAACTTAGAGCCGCGTAACTCAGAGTCGCGTAACTCAGAGTCGCGTAACTCAGAGTCGCGTAACTCAGAGTCGCGTAACTCAGAGTCGCGTAACTCAGAGTCGCGTAACTCAGAGTCGCGTAACTCAGAGTCGCGTAACTCAGAGTCGCGTAACTTAGAGCCGCGTAACTCAGAGTCGCGTAACTCAGAGTCGCGTAACTCAGAGTCGCGTAACTCAGAGTCGCGTAACTCAGAGTCGCGTAACTCAGAGTCGCGTAACTCAGAGTCGCGTAACTCAGAGTCGCGTAACTCAGAGTCGCGTAACTCAGAGCCGCGTAACTCAGAGTCGCGTAACTCAGAGTCGCGTAACTCAGAGTCGCGTAACTCAGAGTCGCGTAACTCAGAGTCGCGTAACTCAGAGTCGCGTAACTCAGAGTCGCGTAACTCAGAGCCGCGTAACTCAGAGTCGCGTAACTCAGAGTCGCGTAACTTAGAGCCGCGTAACTCAGAGTCGCGTAACTCAGAGCCGCGTAACTCAGAGTCGCGTAACTCAGAGTCGCGTAACTCAGAGTCGCGTAACTCAGAGTCGCGTAACTCAGAGTCGCGTAACTTAGAGCCGCGTAACTCAGAGTCGCGTAACTCAGAGTCGCGTAACTCAGAGTCGCGTAACTCAGAGTCGCGTAACTTAGAGCCGCGTAACTCAGAGTCGCGTAACTCAGAGTCGCGTAACTCAGAGTCGCGTAACTCAGAGTCGCGTAACTCAGAGTCGCGTAACTCAGAGTCGCGTAACTCAGAGTCGCGTAACTCAGAGTCGCGTAACTCAGAGTCGCGTAACTTAGAGCCGCGTAACTCAGAGTCGCGTAACTCAGAGTCGCGTAACTTAGAGCCGCGTAACTCAGAGTCGCGTAACTCAGAGTCGCGTAACTCAGAGTCGCGTAACTCAGAGTCGCGTAACTCAGAGTCGCGTAACTTAGAGCCGCGTAACTCAGAGTCGCGTAACTCAGAGCCGCGTAACTCAGAGTCGCGTAACTCAGAGTCGCGTAACTCAGAGCCGCGTAACTCAGAGTCGCGTAACTCAGAGTCGCGTAACTCAGAGTCGCGTAACTCAGAGTCGCGTAACTTAGAGCCGCGTAACTCAGAGTCGCGTAACTCAGAGCCGCGTAACTCAGAGTCGCGTAACTCAGAGTCGCGTAACTCAGAGTCGCGTAACTCAGAGTCGCGTAACTTAGAGCCGCGTAACTCAGAGTCGCGTAACTTAGAGCCGCGTAAAACTGTTTCCTTTTGGAACAGTACAGCGAGGAAGTCTTGATTTGATTACCAACTTTTACGTTATGCCGTAAGCTTTTCCAACCCTTTTCGTCAAACTAGTAAAGCTGGTTTACCGTTTTACTTTACTGCAAAAAAATATAGAATTTTCTTTAGTTTTTGTCACCTTTTTATTACATTTTCGTTTGCCGATTTTAGAAACGTTTCAGCTTGTCTTCACAAGTACTCATGACAGATAATTCTTCCACGTTAAACAATGCTGCTGTGCGTAATTACATAATCACCTTACTTGTGGTGTATATAATTAAATATAATCTTATGCACAGGTATTGTTACCTTCTACGCTCTAAGCAAAGCTTCCAAAATACATTTCTACATTTCGCAACAAATTTACACAAAAAGAACAGAAAATGCTCTTAATTAAATACTTGGGATTAATGTAATCTAATTCTATTAGATTACTCTCCGGGTGATGAATACAGTATTCAGTGTACATCATAATAGTAATTCTGGAGGGAGTAATTCAGCAAAAGTATGAAATGGATATCCTCTGTCACTCATGAAACTGTTGTTTGGTCAATGTAGTTATATATATATATATATATATATATATATATATATATATATATATATATATATATATATATATATATATATATATAATCGTGAACATTTAAACTGTTTGCGTCTGTCGTTGGCATACGGTGCTCATGGAAATTGAACCACGCCAAAGTACCAGCTCTGCAGGGAAATATTCTAATGGCGTGGATGAGTTACCACGAAAAATCTCCAACTGTTCCCCTCCTCCCCAGACCAACCAGAATAGCAAGGTGTTCAGTGACCTGAAACTCTCGCTCTCCCAGATCGATGTAAACAGAAACTGTGTGTGTTAAAAGAGGTCATGTGTGGCACACTGGTGCACACAGAACTCGAGGACAATGCTTCGAAGCTTAGATTACCCGTGAGAATTTTCTGTAGCCTTCTTTATCAAACCTTTTGACTTGCATAGTGTAAATGAATAAAGGGTTTAAGTACTCCTTCTACGGAAGTATCAAATGAAACTGATGGAGTTCAATGAGCGTGTGAACACCTTGATGTGTTCAACGAACACAGTTAAATGTCACGTTAATCAACTCGTTGTGAGGTCATTTTGTCAGTGGGAATAAATTTCAGAATTTTGAAATAGACTCTGGGAGGTTCTTGTGTTGGAAGTATTGGCATTAAAAACGTGCGTGTGGGAGTGTGACTGGGTGTAGGTGGTAAATGTGGGTGAGCGGATGACAGGTGTGGAGGTGCATGTGTAGGGAAGACAAGTGTGGAGGTGCATGTGTAGGGAAGACAAGTGTGGAGGTGCATGTGTAGGGATGACAGGTGTGGAGGTGCATGTGTAGGGAAGACAAGTGTGGAGGTGCATGTGTAGGGATGACAGGTGTGGAGGTGCATGTGTAGGGAAGACAAGTGTGGAGGTGCATGTGTAGGGATGACAGGTGTGGAGGTGCATGTGTAGGGAAGACAAGTGTGGAGGTGCATGTGTAGGGAAGACAGATGTAGATAGAGATGATAGGTATATGGGCGGCTTATGTATGGATGGAACCTCTGTCGGTGGAGGTATGTGGGTGGCTCATACATGGATGGTAATACTGACGAATTGGCACCAGACGATGGTGCCTCCCTCTTGCTGTGTACCGCCTCCTGTGGTGCCCCTCACCTGTGGTGCCCCTCACCCCTCCCCCAACCGTACCCCATTGATCATTATCACTAGTACCTCGTCAGGTGGTACCCACTCTCATGGTTGTCAAGCATCAGTTACAGTAATCATTAATCCTTGGTTTTCTGGGACTGACTTTAACCATATATCAAGTTTTCTTTTAAGTTTCAGTGTATGGAAGAGTCTTTCACTCTTTGTTGAGTGGTTCTTGTGTACTTATGATTGATATCGTCTGGGTATATTTCATGATGGCCTCAAAGACATGATGGTTCCTCCTTTGAGAAGCTTTCAATCCAGTACCAGTCATCATCATGCGTCCCTTCAGTCTCTCGCTATACGTAGATTTTCTCGTAGGTTTTCCTTCCTTCCTTAGCTGGTAAGTTGCACACTTGTATCAAGCTTCCATGGTTGTTTATGTGTTCATCTCATGAAGTCCCTCTGTATTCTCTCTGACTCATTTTATTTACTCTTGTGTGGTCAGTGATCTCACGGCGATTCTCTGTTCTATTTATTTGCTCTGGTTTTTTTTTCATTGTTTTGTTCTTTCTCACGGTGAAAGTTCTCACTGTTATACCATTCATTACTGGGCTCGATGCCGCTACTCCGCTCATTATGTTCTTTGAAGTCAAATGTCACATTTATTATGACTCATAGATCTTTGAAGTTTTTTTTATGTTTCGCAGAGAGACAGAAAGACAGAGAGATAAACAGACACGCAGGCAGGCAGACAGACAGAGGCGGAGAGAGAGAGAGAGAGAGAGAGAGAGAGAGAGAGAGAGAGAGAGAGAGAGAGAGAGAGAGAGACTCATTGTGTATAATACATTCATTAATCTAGCCAGTAATTTTTAATCAAGGTGTAATTTACCTGAAAGTTCTTGGTTCATTCGGGAAAATATTAATCGCTTGTGTTTGAATGAAATTATTAAATGCAGTTAACATCATTTTGTTGCCAGGGGGGGTTGATGAACTTTCGGTGGGTATATCCCAAAATTTAAATATGAAGTGGGTGTCTGGTTGACGTGGATGGATGGCTGACGTGGCTGGATGGTTGACGTGGCTGGAGGGTTGATGTGGCTGGATGGTTGACTTGGCTGGAGGGTTGATGTGGCTGAAGGGTTGATGTGGCTGGATGGTTGACGTGGCTGGAGGGTTGATGTGGCTGGAGGGTTGACTTGGATGGAGGGTTGACGTGGGTATTCGCTTGAAGTGTGTGCTTGACGTGGGTGTCACAAGGTATCATTCATTAACTACTGAGTGGAGTGGGTTGAGTTAAAGGTAGTGGTTGGTAGAGAAGGATGATATGGGATAGTTGAAGGGATGATAGTGATTGTGTTAGTAGTAGTAGTGTTAGTAGTTTAGTAGTAGCAGTAGTATTAGTAGTAGTAGTGGCAGTAGTAGTAGTAGTAGTAGTAGTAGTAGTAGTAGTAGTAGTAGTAGTAGTAGTGGTGGCAGTAGTAGTAGTGGTAGCAGTAGTATTAGTAGTAGTAGTAGTAGTAGTAGTAATAGTAGTAGTAGTAGTAGTGTTAGCAGTTTAGTAGTAGTAGTAGTAGTAGTAGTAGTATCAGTAGTAGTAGTAGCAGTAGTAGTGGCAGTAGTAGTAGTAGCAGTAGTGGAGCTGGTTAAAGAGATACTAGTGGCGTATATGTACACCAGACTTGACATGACTTTCAAGATATTACGTGTTTTGACCTTCGCCTTTGTCTGTAACCTGATCACAACAGTTTGTTGCTCTTGTTTGTCTCGAAAACCAAATGACATTTGGCAAGTGTTTTTGTTTGTCGTGAAGGTCAAAGGTCAGGGAAGTAGAATTGTTGGTTTTTTTCATTTCTTTCGTCTGTATTTTCATTATGATCGTGGGAGTTAATGTTGTATGAGCACATCGCTGGTTGTTGTGGAATCTGACCAATTTCCTGACATACAGTTGAGTTTTGCTTCGAAAGTTGTGATCGACGTTTGAATCATTTGTTTGTTTTTTATTGTGTGTTTTCTTGCATCTTCCTTTGTATCAGCGTTGTGTTAGATTTTATCCTCGAACATGTTAACATTTGTTCTAAATACTAACTCCTCTTGTGGTATCCATATCTACAAGTATGTTAGTTCGTTAGTATATTTTTCTACTTATTATATGACGACAAACTGATATCTTGGCTTTACAATAATTTTAGTTTCATATCCATTTTTATGTTTCTTGTTTCATAGTTTCTGATATTTTCAAAGTTAGTTCTACTTTCTTGGGAATCTTTCTTTTCTTTCTCACACTTTCAATCATTCTTAACTGTCTTGTAGTTTTCGTTCTTATCTTCGCTTATCTCACTTTTCTATTCACGTTTCAAGATTGTTCTTCTGTGTGTTGTACTCTAGGGGGAGTTCCTGTGTCCCCCTGGGATTCCTCCATGAGTCAAGTGTCCCTTGGGACTCCTCTTCCCGTCCCTTGGTCCCATGGGGACTCACCCTCCGTCCCCTGGTCTCTGGAGACTCCTCTCCCCGTCCCCATAGACCATGGCGACTTCCTCTCCTGTCCCCGGGAACTGGTCCCCTCCCTTTCGTCTTCGATAACAGATCAAATGACCAATTACATCGCCAAACCACCGCACGGGTAGTTACCCTACACACGTCTCTCCTATTCTCCATGTCTGCTGTGCATTGCGGACGACAGTGGACGAAGCAGCAGTTGTCTGATGCTGTAATGAAACGTAAACACAAGTGTCTGAACCCATCTGAGAGGTTATAGTTTGACCTGGTAATGCTGATCTGTGTAACCTGGCGACAACTGTTAGTGTGAGACGAAATTTGGTTCACACAGACACTGGAAAGTGGACAGAAGGATATGTAGAAGTGCCTACGGCGATATTTTTCCCAGAGAACTGTAGGTGTGAGTAGATAGCGAGGGTAGATTTTTGTGGGGGTGTTGAGTTTGGCCAAGGTCGCGATGCGTTCAGGTGAAGTACTGAGACTCATTTAAGACGAGAGGAGGGAAAAAAATTCCTAGTTTCCCCATAAAACTTAAGAAGAAAATTGACTTTTATCTGTATAAATCAGATGAGTTTATATATTGTGTTCATATATTTATATGTTTTCGTCTTTATAGTTAATGTACACTTTACAGAATTAGCTACGAAAAGCGAAATAAAAATCCATCTGGGATTGGTAAATCAAAATTTGAAAGTTAGGAATCAGAAATTACGTCTCCATCGTTCGCCAACGAAAATTTTGCCCACGAGTTGAAATCGAACATTTTAATCTGATATTTATTCCTAAGGGACAAGCTGGCTATTACCGCATGAATATTACCTTTTCCCAGAAGGTGGGGGGTTTTACCAAACTCAGCCCAAAGTCTGACAAACCAGTTAGTCTCTGAAGTTAAACTTTATCCCAAAAATACTTTCAGTCTTTTAGTTAACCAGAATTCCATTCAAAAGTCTTCGGATATTCTCTTGTTATAAACAGAAGAAATTGTGGGGAAAAATTTGACGACAATAATAAATTTCTTTTGTCATATAAATTAGAATAAACCTTCTTAATGCCAAGTCGGGTCGAGTTTTCCTCGATCACACAGACGTACAGACAATAAACATCGTTTTGTCTGTGTTTGAGATCCTGCAGCTGGTTGCCCGCCCGCCCGCCCGCCCGCCTCCTTACGGTAATTTCGGATCCAATTAGGGAACAAAACCTGGTCTGTGATGAGCCACCACAGGCGCTTAATTTTCCCCACACAACGGCAGTGTTGGTGGTGGCCCAGAGGACGTGAGGCAAGACCTGGGTAATGTGGAATTGGGTTCGAACCCAGCCACACACTCCCTTAAGACGAGTCACAGTGACACGGATTTAACGACCCCTTGAGCAAGACAGTACGACGCCCTTTAAGCATGATTGCGTGGTGACCTTTGACCTGACCACTTAAAGGTCAGGTCATTGAAGTTATCATGCCCATGGGTCTTACAATTATGGTCATGGGTCGTACCGTCGTGCTCAAGGGTCGTACCGTTGTGCTCAAGGATCGTACCATCGTGCTCAAGGATCGTACCGTCGTGCTCAAGGGTCGTACCGTCGTGCTCAAGGGTTCGTACCGTCTTACCTGAGCTGCTCGCACCTTATCATTCAGCCGATACTGACCACCAAACAAGTGAACACTTCACAACATAATACTCGCTGATGCTGACCACACAACCACTACTGTCATCAAACATATATAGTCATATAGCGTATATATTTCATGGTATATTTCCTTGCTATGTCTAATAACGACAGCTTCAATATATACGTATGTATGTAAATACATATTGTCGCGTTACACGCATGTCTATGTGGTTATAGTTATGTGTGTATATATATATATATATATATATATATATATATATATATATATATATATATATATAAAGTACAAACGCAAGCAAAAGGAATTGTTAGAAGGCCTCCCGCGTGTCGGCCGTAGAGCACATGACACATGTTGAGGTAATTTTATATTGATGATACAGACGAGTGATGGGAAATAATTATTTTTTTAATGTCTCTCTCTCTCGTGTCTGCCTAGATAGTGACATATGTTTCCGGAGAGACGTTCTCTCGTGTCTGAAGATGGAAATTTATGCAGTGCAGTATGCACGTCTGGCATGCGCGCATACACACACACACACACACACTTTCTATCTATCTATCTCCATCCATTTATCCATCTCTCTGTTTACATTCAATATTTGGTGAACGGATAGATGTGTGTGTGTGTGTGTGTGTGTGTGTGTGTGTGTGTGTGTGTGTATGTGTTCTACAAAAGGCCTGTAATGTCCCATAGTTTATGAAGAAAAATACACGGGAACAAGAGCTCACCAATGGTGCGCGAACATCGATCGTGGACTCCCAGTGTGTTGGAAAGGCTTCAACCATCAATGTTTTACCAACACGAACTTTATTAGTTATGTTTTGTGAATGCGTGTAATTAAGTGCCAGGTAGATACTGGCTTTCAGCAGGTGTGTTGCATTGTTCTTAGTATTGTTCATGGTATTTGGCCAAGCACAAAAAATTCTGAGGTATTGTTATTCAACAGCTATGATCTTATATGTTTTGCGAGATGGTAAAGGAAAAAATTTCAGGGAACTGTAAAGGGTTGAATAATAATTGTGTTTTATATTGACTATTGATAGATAACACTCGAAAGTACTGTAAAGAAAATGGGATCTTGGTTGGTCGTTATATGTACGCTTCGTCTACCACATTAACGAAGAAAATGTTTTACGTAACGAAAATACCGAAACTATAGCATAAAACTCCTTACAGTCTAGCACACTAACACCAACTTTGCTTGCGAAGCATTTCTAAGCGTCTCGTTGTCTTAGATTCGTCCCTTTTCTGCTAGTTTCAAGTTAGCATTACACACACACACACACACACACACACACGATCCAAACGTGTATAAAGGAAGCTTAATTTAAGTTAATCTTAAGTCCTCATTGCCATACCATACGTGACATCCAGATTTACGTTCGTCTAAAAATAGAATTAATCCATGAACGAAATAACAGTAAAGTAATTCAGCAGCGTTTATACCGAGATTGCAGATAATGTTAGACCAGAGCAGCGGTTGTTGGCTGCGAGGTAATTCTAAAACCACACAAACTGGAAATCTAAAATAACATATTTCATGACAATCATCTCTCCGATCACTAGTCTCTCCAGGAAATTCTACTCGTAACTTTGGGTTCATTAAAGTCGGATCTGAATTCATCCCCTGAAGTTTATCCCATCTATCATTATCCTTCGAGCCTAATCAATCTCTCTCTCTCTCTCTCTCTCTCTCTCTCTCTCTCTCTCTCTCTCTCTCTCTCTCTCTCTCTCTCTCTCTCGGAAACTTTATATACATTTTTTTCCTTGTTTCCTCTCCTGTGTACCCCCTCTGCATGATACCAGCTCCTGTATATTTCTTTCGTACAGTTTGCGTAGTCAAAACAGTGGCACCAGATCAAGGAAATCTTCAGCGTCGAAGCAAAATTTTTGTATGCAAATGAAGAAACAGCTTAAGATGAAATGATGACCACGTAATCATTTCATCTATCATCTAGACAGCAATCTATACAGACAACCATACAGCTTATGGTATTAGATGAATCGTAGTCCTTTTTTTTTTCATTAGAAATCCATCTTGTTGTGGTGTATTATACAGAAACTCACGATGTCTTTTGGTGTGTCATAGTTTGGTCGAGTATACAGATATACGATCATACATACACACGAACAGGTATGGTGACCTTGACACCTGCTCTGGGTAAGGGAGGGAGGAGCGGAGTGCAAAGACCTTAGTATCTGTCTCCAAGGACACCTTATTGACCTTTGACAGTTATCATAGACGTGTCAATTACCTCAGGGGAACAATGTTGACCTTTACAACTGTAACAGGTTGAGGTAGGTCACCTTAAAATAGTTGCCTTAGGTGAGGGAGGCTGGTGACTTAATGACCTTAAAACGACTTCAGATGATGTCTTTATGACCTTTTCAGCTGCCAGAAGCTATCCAAGTCACCACAACACCTAAAGCAAGATGAGCAGTTGTGACCTTAACAACCTCATAAAGAGAAAGATGTGCTGACCTGTAATGACCTGACCTGTAATGACCTTAACACCCCTCAGAAAAACACTTAATAACCCGTAAGACACCTGCCTCACAGAAGCCATCATGACCTTTACATCTGCCACGAAGAACAGCAGACTTCCCTATCTTCTTCCTCGTCAAACACACAGGCACACACACACACACACACACACACACACAAGACCCTTATCTTCACGTGCTGTTATCACCCCATCCCCTCCATCTTCACTTCCTGGTTATCAGTTATCATTTACCATGATTGTTCTTGTTCCTGCCACACACGCGATCGCCCCGTTGGTGTCGCCTTTCGAATCCAACTGTCGAGTGAACACACTTTCCTATGTCGTCTTATTTCAGGAGCAGATTAGAGAAAGCATTGAGGTGTCTTCCAGGGGGAAAGAATTTGATATTGCATGTTATAGATAAGCATCTTCTTCATCTTCTTCCTCATCTTCTTTCTCTTATTCATCCTCTTCATATTCCTCTTCTTCATCTTCCTCTTTTTCCTCCTCATCTTCCACTTCATCTTCCTCTTCTTCAACTTCCTCTTCTTTATCTTCCTTTTCTTCATCTTCTTTATCTTCATCATCATCCTCCTCTTCTTCATCATCATCTTCCTCCTCTTCATCCTCCTCCTCTTCCTCCTCTTCTTCATCCTCCTCTTCTTCCTCCCCGTCTTCTTCATCCTCCTCTTCTTCATCCTCTTCTTCTTCATCCTCCTCTTCTTCATATTCCTCTTCTTCCTCCCCGTCTTCTTCATCCTCCTCTTCTTCATCCTCCTCTTCTTCATCCTCCTCTTCTTCATATTCCTCTTCTTCCTCCCCGTCTTCTTCATCCTCCTCTTCTTCATCCTCCTCCTCTTCATATTCCTCTTCTTCCTCCTCGTCTTCTTCGTCTCCACGTTTCATTTTCGTCAGGTTTTCTCTGTAATATTTTGCTGGAGTTGTCTGGCTTTGTCCTGCTGCCGTCCTGTTTCCCAGTGTATTTCTGTTTCCCCTTTCGATTCTGAATGATTTTTCTGTTCCATTCTTGCTGTTGCAATATTCTTTTTTATGGTGTCGCATATGTCCGTTTCTTGGTCCTTCACTAACACGTTCTACTTTATATATCTTTCTCCTTGTAGTTTGTTTACACACACACACACACACACACACACGTAGTGTAGTGGTTAGCGTTGTTGACCATGATGCACAGTTTGTATTCACGTCTTTCACCACATCACTTCACGAGGATGAACCGTATTACATACAGTAAGTTTCCTACACCACAAGACTCTTCGAATTTCTTGACATTACCGATTGAGTGGATCCCAGCCAACTCCTACCTTCCTTCTAATGATTTCAGGGTCGTGTGGGGACACGTCCTGTGTTCCTCCCTCCCACCTTCACTATTGAGTTTGCTTTTAGATCTTGCTCGTGGGACTGGTCGCCCAGCACCCATGAGAAAATTTATGTCGCCGTAAAAATATATGTGAGGGAAAATATTTTCTCAGTCGCGCCTCTTATTGTACAAGCTTGTTGCAAAAACCTGAGTATTTTTGCAGGGAAGTTTAGGATTTGCTTGTGAGTTGTGAGACGAGGTTTGTGAAACCGTTATTTGACTCGTCGTATTTCATGAAATTCATATTTTGAGAAATACTTAAGATACAGAGGTATACCTGGGCTTACATACACTAGCCGATACACACAGACATACACACACGTCCCAATCAACATCTTACCACCCTAATAAACATCCCATCTCACCTAATAAAGATCCCACCTCGCTAACAAACATCCCACCTCTCTAACAAAGATCCTACCTCGCTAACAAACATCCCACCTCTCTAAGAAACATCCCACCTCCCTAAGAAACATCCCACCTCCCTAAGAAACATCCCACCTCTCTAAGAAACATCCCACCTCCCTAAGAAACATCCCACCTCCCTAAGAAACGTCCCGCCTCCCTAAGAAACGTTCCACCTCCCTAGCAAACATCCCACCTCCCTAGCAAACATCCCACCTCCCTAAGAAACATCCCACCTCTCTAACAAACATCCCACCTCTCTAACAAACATCCCACCTCTCTAACAAACATCCCACCTCACCTAACAAACATCCCACCTCACCTAACAAACATCCCACCTCTCTAACAAACATCCCACCTCCCTAACAAACATCCCACCTCTCTAACAAACATCCCTACGGCCCGTGCCTCCTCCATCCCCCGCGCCCCACGAGGTAATCCCTCTGAGTATGAAACCATGTGCTGGGAGTCCAGGATAAGCCAGACCTCATGCATACTCAATACTAGAGGAAAAAACAAACAGACAGAGAGGCATCAGGCCATAGGAGAGAGAGAGAGAGAGAGAGAGAGAGACGTGAGAGGTCAGAGTAGTGGAGAGGACTGTATGAGCGGCGCGCGTATGTGTACAAAGAATTTTTTTTCTATTTTAGAATTTATAAGTAGTTCTTGATATGTAGCTTCTGTATGTTGAAATCTGGTAAGAGAATCTTGATATATATATATATATATATATACTCTTATCTTGAAAGTGTTGAAGGAAATAAATGTGTATCTTGCATCATGTCTTACATAGGCCCCAAAAGAAGACTCGGTCAAGATAGAAAAAAGAATTTGCTCAATAAATTAAGAAAGTCGTCCAATTCTGACTTAGCGATAGTTCATTGACTGGTTATCTTGTCAACTGCCAGGGGTCATTATGGCCGTCAACATCGTTACAACCACCAGTTGAATGATCTTGAACATCTTGAGGTGGGTCAAGATTATTCCAGAGCCATACATGTGTTCACTACATGTATGGCTCTTGACGCAGCGAATGTTAGCAAGACGCTAGACACAGGTCTGGGAGGTGAACGATGGCGTGGTGGAGGACCAGTTGTGTTTTGGCTTATATTTATGTGTCTGGTTGGGTAGTGAGGATAGATGAGTGTGTCGACACTGGAGCAGTGGGGTTAAGATACTACACCATCAGTCTGGACTCAGGGCTTCGTATCTCTCAATATCTTCCACTTTCAGTACCTCCAGCAAGAACCTATGGCCTGTTAGACGCTTTTACCGGTCTTTCAATGTAAAAGTCACTCGTATGGTCGTCAGGGAAGGAAGTATACATGTGAAGTATACATTTGAGGTATACATTTAAAGTATACATGTGAAGTATACTTCGTTATGTATAGTTTTGGCGGGTCATTATGACAGTATCATCACAGATGGTAAGATGTCTTCCTCTACCAAAATATTCTCAGACCTGAAATATTCATGAATTATTCATATGACTCATGACAGAATGTCTGCCATTGGATCCACTGATTGTATTAATAGGATTACAATCTAATCTTTTCAGTGATTAACTATCCGGGAGCCTGTGACCAGAGCCAATCAGAAACTTCCTTGATTAATAACCCGATCTCATATTGTCTGATAATGATAATCAAGACACTGAAATAATTCCAAATGCTGATCACAAGGTCAATAACGGGACATGAAAAAATAATAATAAGGTTTTGTAGGAACTGATAAATCGTTTGAGGAGAAACTCCATCAATGTACACATTAACAAATATGGATTCGAAATGAAATTTAGACCAAAATTCTGGGTGTATTGCCTGGGTGTTGACAATGTGGACACAATGTTCGTCAGTCATAACATGTTTCTGGACAATTTGCATTCCACACAAACAGGAAATAAGAAAATAAAAAAGGTATGTTAAATGTGTGTGTGTGTGTGCGTGTGTGTGTGTGTGTGTGTGTGTGTGTGCGTGTGTGTGTGTGTGTGTGTGTGTGTGTGTGTGTGTGTGTAAAATATACATATCTGTCTCTGTCTTTCTTTGTCTAAACACACGTGTCTGTGAATCTCTCTCTCTCTCTCTCTCTCTCTCTCTCTCTCTCTCTCTCTCTCTCTCTCTCTCTCTCTCTCTCTCTCTCGTTTATATTTACCTGGAGAGTCTTAATTGAGTTGCTAGTCATCAGTGACCCGTAATGATAATTCTGACCTCATAAATGACCTGCTCGACCCAGCCAAACAGACAGACTATCAAACATAATTACGTATTCATAAACATACTACATCAAAATGTCTTTGACACATTATCCAGATGACATCTTATTGGTCGAGTCATTACACTTACAGTAATTATAGGTTGAAGACAGCTCTTAATTGGTCTAATTGGACCTTAATTGTTTTTTCATCACCGTAAGAACGCGAACACTGCCATCACGCCGATGTCAGACACGAATGACGTAAGCAACTGTGACCTCTGATGTCACCTGAGGATGTCACTTGAAGATGTACTAGAGTAATTACCCAAACTTCCCACCACAAGAGAAAGAATAGTCATCGTAAACAACATAAATTTTTTGTTGAAAATTTGGTGTGAAGCGAAATTCGGTGCTGGAGTGAAGGAAGAGAAATATTCATAGTAAAAAATGAAGGAAAGAAGGAAGCACGGAATGAAAGCAGGAGAAGGAATGAATGAAGGGAGGAAGGAAGAAAGAAAGGAAGGAATAGGAGGGATGAAGAAAGGGAGGAAGAAAGATAAGAAGGTAGGAATAGGAGGAATGAATAAAGGAAGAAGGGAAGGAAGGAGTAGAAGGAAAGAAGGAAGGAAGGAAGGAGAGAAGGAAATGAAGGCACTAACCATGAGGAGGTCCCACCTGCACCTAGCCTTGGGGGAAAGTAGGTCACAGGTAGGGTCGTGCTTGACTTATTTTCATCGCGAGGAAAGTTGTGCGCCAGGCACCGTGATGGCTGGCTGGTTGTGTCAGGCGGGAGAGGCGTTGACATGTACTGCTCATGTCAACAGAAACATCACATGGCCTCACAGGAGGGAGTGGAGGGAGGACGAAATCTCCTGGGAAAAAGTATTTAATGGCGTCACCTCAACGCCAGTGTGTTTTGGGGGGATGGGATGCCAAGTCCCGTGTTGCTAAGAAATCATTAATGGTCTGGGATGAGGCTGATATTGAGGTGGCGTCATATACTCGCGTTTCTTCTGAATATCTGGTTCTGTGTGCTTGTCCCAGTGTTTTTGGGTAGGATGACCTCGTGTGTTTTCCATAACCTGTGCAGGCGTGGTTCGTCAAGGGACCTGATGGTCTCTGTGGGTTAGTTACAGGTGGATATGTCGTTAAATTGAGAGGATGTTTTCATGAAATTCTCATATACATATTGCCTGCCACTGGAACGTAATGAGTAAATGTTGATGAGTTGGTGTATGGAATCACGTATCTTTAATCACTTATCTGTACTGTGTTGGATTGAGTTTTTACTCATTTGCATATGTACGAAGTGTGTATTCAAATCCTCCAGATTCTGTAGATCCTGGAACTTGTTTCTTCTCCTGCGTATCATTGTGTTCGGTCATACCTGGCCCTAATGACATGGTCTGCTTTAGTGACGTCAGAGTGTTAGCATCACCTTAGCAACATCAGCTTATTAATCCGCCACTTCCCGGGCGACAGCTCATCATTTTGACCCGTAGCCACCATCACCCTCCGTCAGGTGGGTAGTGGGTCACCCACCCACCATCCTCCATTCTTCCTGTGGCATTACGTAAGGAGTTAATACGCACGAGAGAATCATACGCATTTACTATTTGTTTCCAGTATTTGTGTGTGTGTGTGTGTGTGTGTGTGATTACCATATGTGTGATACGAGATGCGAGTTTTACGTTTGTATTGCCCCGTCTCTCAACATGGTATATCATATGTACCATGTATTTACTCTGAGGTCTATACATACACGAATGTATATTTCTGTGAATATATACATATGTGTTAAAGCTTTATACACACAGATACATACTGTAACAACAAGCAGATAAGAGTACAAGGAAATAGTGACTAAATCTACACTTAAACCTACAACTAAAATCCCCTAAACCTGAACCTAAACCTGAACCTAAACCTTCCTAAATTGAGAGAACATCCTCACTACATCTCTCAATAAGTTTACCAACTTCATAAAACACTCATATAAAATTTTCTCATCATCTTCTACAAAGGAATCGTTACGACAGTACATACAGAAGTTATGACATAAATGATGAAGGGCAGGGTGAAGGTACGCTGAGTAGAAGAGCAATTTTTATTCAAAGTGTCGATAGGCAATTAACAGGTCAAAGGTCTGGAGTGTGTATAAACATGTTCTTGACCCAATATGTTCGTTCTTTGACGTGGATGGTTGGGTTCGCATTGTCCTGTGATGGTATCATCGTCTTTACTGTCATTTTACGGTAGTGGATCGAGTTTGACCTATCTTTATACTGTGAACTTATCCAGTCATGTGCTGTGACCTAACGTGTTAGAAGCTGTGACCTGACCTGTTAGAAACTGTGACTTGACCTGTTAGGAACTGTGACCTGACGTGTTAGAATCTGTGACCTGACCTTTTAGGAGTTGTGACCTGACATGTCGGAGCTGTGACCTGACGTGTTGGAAGGTGTGCCCTGACCTGTTAGGAGGTGTGACCTGAAGAAACCAAAAAACTTTCTTCGTCAATATTAAGTCTTGACAAAAGAGAAACAAATGAGAAATTGAAAATTACTATCTAATATGAACTGTATTTACTCGTAACCAAAGACATCAGACGTGTTCACGACAAGAAACATCATACAACAAAGTGCAGGAATTTCCTTTATTATTTCCAAATATTGTTTGTCTTAATACTGATCATTACGGACCGTCGGACGTTCGCGTTCATAGCTTACTAAGTCGAGTGAAACTTTGAAGAAACATTAGAACCACAATTATAACTACAGTTAGATCTTCGTATAGCCTTAGGCAAGCAATCGTATCCTTAGGTGATTAATTCTATATTTAGATAACTAATTATGTCCTTAGTTATACCCAATTATATCCCAATTATATTCTTAGATAACCAATTATAATCTTATGATCCAATTACACCCTTAGAATAGCAATTATATCCTTAATTGTTCTATTACATCAATAGAAAACTGATTATACACATTGGCATGATTATATGCATTAGTCCTAATCATATAATGAGTTTTATTCATGTCTATAGTTTCATTAATCTTCGTCCTATACATTCCAAAGTTGTGCAACGTATAAACACAAGATTTATTTATCTTCCTGTGATGCACAGCTGTTGGGAGACGTGAGTGTGAGGGGGACACAGACAGAGTCACCAGCCTCAGCTACAATGGACGGCCCTGCTCAGAACCAGCCTCCCGCAGATCCTCCCAAGCATACACAAGTGTGAGTTATGATATATATCTGTTGATTGTAGTTGTACGACCGTTGTAGACCGCGATGTACTTTGCTTTCGTACGTTGTGTGTGTGTGTGTGTGTGTGTGTGTAAACATTCGACAAGACTAAGGTTGGCACAGACTCTGTCAGTGACAGTCTGTTTTCGGGCGTGCCATTCTTGGCCTAGATCCGGTGTGTATGCTTGGGGTGCCATTAATGGCACAGGTTGGTTGTATATGCTGGGGTGGCATAACTTGCATGGCGTGGTGGGGAAGGGGGCCCGTAGTGTGGTGGTCTTACACACGTGGATGTGTGTCTGGTGCATAATGTGTTCAACTGCTCCATTTCAAATTCATATCATAAGGTTTGTATAATTTCTCAAAAGATTATTTGTTCATTTATTTCTACAAGGGTGAGTATAGTGTAGAGAATATATCTGTGTAATATTTCAGTAATTTGTTTATCTTCTATGTATATATGTATATTTTATGTATGTTAGTCTGTATTCCTGATACATGCGATTTCATGTATCAGGTAGACTTTATCATTTTGATTTTGTATATCTTTTATTTCGTGTCTGTGTGTTCTTCAGTTATGGTAATCAATGATAATGAATTCTCTGGTCGTAACACGTATCTGGTAAGTATATATGTATATTGAATCATTTATTTATTTATATAAGTAATAACATAAGGACGTAGGTTTAGGTGTTTATATGAAGTGATTTACACATCAGATCTTCATGTAATACGTCCAAAGGAGTTTTCCTGCGACTTAGTTCGTATTTCAGTCACCAGGTAGGCGGTAAGGCTAAGGTTTCCCAGAGAAAAAAGATATATCAATGTTAAGGTTGGGCAACACTAAACTTGGCATGGGCTCTTGTCAGTGACAGCTGCTATCTTGGATATGCCATTACTGGTAGAGGAAGGGTTAGTGTGTACTCAGGATGTCATTACTGGCAAAGATCAGCCAATGTTTAAGCGTTGTGTCGTGAGCTCCTCCCTGGATATGTATGTTGTGTGTCACGTGATGAATAGCTTCATCCACATGAAGTGAATTATCTTTTTCTTGTATTTATCTTTTTGTAAGACAGTGATCGTTTTCAAAGTATCAAATAAGATTCTTGTCTATTTTTATCAAAATATGACGATAGATTCAACTAAAATATCATTATTGTACATAAGCCGAGCGTTTAAAGGAGTTCTATCACTATGAAGAGTTTACCAAGACAAAGTACCGTTTTCTTTGAATAGTTTTAGGAGTACAGAAAACGGTTCTGGTTTTGATTATATGGGTGTCTAGTATGTTTTTTAGCATTTGAGTTGTGCCTTACAATATCATTGTACGTGTAATGACGTTACATGTTTTATACTTTTTTATTACCTAAAGCTATATATTTTTATCAGATTGTTTCATCCCGCCATATAGTAATATAACAATCGTATTACGAAAATGACTGTGAATTATAACACACTCAAGATGAAACAAACCCATGTCTTCCCGTCTAGTAAGTTTCATTTGTCATTTCTGACCTCGTGAATTTGATTAGAAGTATGAATGAGGCATATAAACATGGATAAAGTCAAAAGTGATTTTGAACAATTTCACACATTACACGTTCCCTGTTTGATTGATAGCGACTCCCCCACCCCAACCTCTCTCTCTCTCTCTCTCTCTCTCTCTCTCTCTCTCTCTCTCTCTCTCTCTCTCTCTCTCTCTCTCTCTCTCCAGGAACAACCCTTGTGGTAACCTGTGTACTTTAGGGAGGTGGGAGGGAATAGATATGAACAATGAATGAATTATGCTGCGGACAGGAAAAGACATTTTTGTTATGGATAATGTGCTTTAGTGCTTCTGTATTACAGTAATTTGTAATGCTGTAGGGTTATTGATGTATTGTAAGATTACAGTTTCCAGTAATATCGGTAAGAACTGAACGTAATTTTACATTAGCTCGACGATTTCTATAAAAAATGGACCCCAAAGCCATTCTGTATCCCAATCTCCTTCATCTTCCTCACTTACCCTTCCAGAGTCCAGGTGGACAATGTCTGTCAGTCGCCAGCGATCAATCTTCCCCACTCGTCCCTGTCTTCGTATTCTCTTGTTTTCTTCGGCTTTTTTCCCAGTGTCTTCCCTCCTCTTTCAAGCGAGACCTTGATACCTTCAGTCCATCTCGTTCAAGCAGGTCCTGGTTGATGTCTTCCTTCAGGGATGTGTGAGTCACATACATCTTGGATTATCTCGTGTCTTTGCATCTCTTGTGCTGAACTGCATTTGATCATAAGTGCTGGAAATAGCGAGAAGCGGCAACTCATTTTATAGCCACTCAACCTGTATGGAACATTCTTGTTATAGCCACTACAGCTGTATTGATCACTCGTCTTGTGGGCACTACAACTGTATGTGCCATTAGTGTTGTAGCTACTACAACTGTATTGACATTTGTCTTGTAGCCATTATAATTCTATGACCCATTCGTCTTGTAGTTACTACAGTAGGTGTATAGACTTGTTCGTCTTATGATACATTTAGTCTTGTAGCCACTACACCTCAATGAATCATTGGTCCTGTACCCAATACAACTGTATGAACCACTCGTAACCACTACAACTGTATCAAGGCTTCTGACATTATCAGACACCACACGTGTCGTCTTACAACAGGTGTTCGTTATCTCTGTAAGGACAGGGACTGACTGTGTTTAAGATAAGGCCATGTGACGGGGGGAGGGTGTGACGCTACGTCTGTCTGGTGGTGATGGGGTACCGTCACAGTCGCCTCCCTTAGTGTGGTGACGGGGTGGGGAGGTGGGGTCGTGTGACGCCTTCGTTAGTGTGGTGGCTGTTGGTTGTAACGCCTCCGTCTTTATGGTGACAGAGGGTTGTAACGCATCGTCTTTGTTGTGACGGGAGGTTGTGATGCTCGTTCATTAGGACTAGCCCTGTCCTGGTAATTAGGACACGTAAACAAGTAATTAACTCAGTACCATTACGTGATGGGTCGGTTGTATTGATTTGATTGAGACGTTGTCTTCTGGGAAGCGGGTGTCAGTAGAGCAGAGGGAGAGATAAGGAGAGGAAGTGGCAAGTGAGTGTGGGAAGAGGAAATGAAGGAGGAAGATCAATATGATCAAGTAGAGTAGCAGTAGAAATGTGGTGATGAACATGAAGAAAATGGGAAATGGTCGTTTTAATGATTAGATGTTTGTTTGTGGCGGGAATTAGTGGTAATATGACAGGTAGTAGTGGTAACAATGTTACTACTACTACTACTACTAGTAGCTGTAATAAGTGGTAGTCCAATTAACAGTCGTAGTAGTAGTAGTAATAGTGGAGGTGGTGACAGAAGTATTACTAACATTAGTAGTAGTAGTGGTGGTAGTGGTAGTAATAGTAGTGGTGGTGGTAGTTGTAGTAGTAGTACTGCTGGTAGCATTAATAGTAGTATTGCTAGGAGTGGTAGTAATAGTACTAGAAGTGGTTGCGGTGGTGGCAGTAGTAGTGGTGCTTGTAGTAGTGTAATAGAACTGGTGGTAGTAGTAGTGGTGCTTGTAGTAGTGTAATAGAACTGGTGGTAGTAGTAGTGGTGCTTGTAGTAGTGTAATAGAACTGGTGGTAGTAGTAGTGGTGCTTGTAGTAGTGTAATAGAACTGGTGGTAGTAGTAGTGGTGCTTGTAGTAGTGTAATAGAACTGGTGGTAGTAGTAGTAGTAGTAGTAGTAGTCCTGCTATATATATATATATATATATATATATATATAAGAACATGAACGCTAACAATATTCACAACTTTTCACTAATTTTCTTTATACCTCGTGCACATAATAACCATAACAAGTTGTATGTCATTACAACCAGTTCGTTCACTGGCAGCTCACACTAGCGAGGACCCACGACACGTTCTCATATCTAGTATGATCAGGCAACACGCCAGTGCAGGAGTATGACCCTGTGGTCTTTAGAGGGCCAGGATGAACAACTTCACTCCATCTTAACACAGTCAGTTGTCCTGGAATTCATATCAAAGGGTTCGGTTAATTCATGATATAATTATCTTAATTACTTTCTCGAAGTTGTCAGTAGAATTACACTTGAAGTTTATTCTCTGGTGATTGTCTCAATGAATTCATAAGATGATTCTTAAACACGTTTACATGACATTGATAAGTATCTTGTTATTTATTCAAATACAAAAAATAATCTTTTCTAGTTTATATGAATTATATTGATTATTTTTCTCTATTGTGTAGGAAGTATTGAGTAACCATGACGCAGAAACTAGCTAGTAACTAGTTACTCGGAGGGTATCCCACTGGGATGTGACCGGGATGTTGGAAGGGGAAAAAGGATGGGAAACTTGTCTTCACTGGCCTCAACCAACACCTCGTTTTCTATCGTCGTTCTACAATGCCTTACCAGGGAACTTCCGGAAACTTTCGCTTGTGTTCATAATGTTACGTTCCGTTGCACTCTCATGACATAGTCTCCTGTTACCTTCGACTTCGTTCTGAACAATAAGTTTGTTAATTCGGACGAAAGAGAAAAAGTTTTGAAGTGAAATGACTTACTTCCGCGAAAACACACACACACACACACACACACACACACACACACACACACACACACACATACACATTCTCACCTGTAGAATCAGTGGAGACAGATGTCATAAGGACCAGGAACCAATGGTTTTGTATTGGAATTTCACGATTGTTTGTGAGAGAAGTGTGAGAGTAAACTCCCAAGTGTAAGAGTAAACTCACAAGTGTGAAAGTCAACTCCCAAGTGTGAGAGTAAAGCTCTTATTGATCAGCCAAGTGTGAGTATTATGTACTGACTCACAACTCAAACATCACCTGTTTGTTTGGTTGAAGGTTATTTGAGGCTTGGGTCGTCAACATCATGTTGTAACTACCAGTTGTATTATGTTAAATAGTCATTAAGGTATTCATGATCATTCTAAGACCATAATACACACTTCTACACGACCTTCGTCTAGTGTTGGTGATGATAGAGGCCAGAACTTGTGGCCAGGTTGTACATTTGTGGAATATCGTATATCAATGAGAATCTTCGGGAAAGACATAAATATACATAATTGATATTCATACACTTTTCATTAAGGCTGTTTACGTCGATAATTGTTGAAAGGAATACTACATCAGTATTCGCTCACCTGCCTTATATTGTGATGTATGATATTCAGTGATTAGATATTGAAGAAATTGCCTTCAATAGTTAGACACTGATGTTCTATTTTATTGGTCTGTTGGTAGATAATAATATCTAGTGATAGTTGTGTGAATCCATCAGAAAGTAACCGTAGATGGATTAAGAAATTTTCTATATCTTAATCAGAAAATGAGATCGTACAACGAACACATCTGTCTGTGTTATCCATTTGAATAATCCATATGTTCATTGATTATTAGCATTGATAGATACCAAGGCTTAGAATTAATCCTATCCTCCAGTTTACTGCGTTAAGATGGATTGTTAGCGGAAGAGAAAACTGCAACGGAAATTGGAGGGAGATTGTTATAGATGATTGTACACAGTGATGGGGTAATATTCCCCCAGTGGTCCAGAGGAATGTTGATAAACGTTTGGTACAGCATTCAAGATTGATGTAAGGCAGGAAATGCCTTACAATTCCTCAAGAAAATTCCCAGAATTTCTAATTTCTTGTTCCTGTTATGACGCGCGTACATACATACACACACACACACACACACACACACAAACACACACATATGCACATACAAGTTGATTTTCATGTCCTGTGTCCAGGTAAAAAGGGTATATCTTCAGATGTCGGAATGACTCACTATTGCATGGTTGGTGAGTGATGAAATAGATGTTATAAGTAATTAGGACACTTACTGACGTGGATTATAAGTATCGAGTGAAAGACAGACATGAAAGATACTGAAAAATGAACTCCCAGTTTCAGTGTGAGTTCTACATAGTGAACGAACTGTTTTCATAGTACTAAGGGTACAATTTTCGAGTGGTAGAACTTTACGAGGGATGTTTGAGTGGAATATTAGAGTGAACATTATGAACTGGGAAACGTTCTTGATGAACACCCAAATTTGCTAGTATCTCAAAATGAACACTCAGACATAAGCGTAGTAATGAACGAATACCACATCACGAACGAGAATTGAACGCTCCAATGTGAAATCCTTATCACATGCGTCCGAGAGAGAGAGAGAGACAGAGAGAGAGACGGAGAGAGAGACGAGAGAGAGAGAGAGTGTGTGTGTGTGTGTGTGTGTGTGTGTGTGTCCTTTGTATTGAACTCTGGATCGCTGTTTCTTGAGTCAAAGAGCGCAAGAATTCCTCTAAGTGATAAATTGCACGAGAATGGAGATGGAGGGGGTTAGATATTCACCCCCCCCCAACATAAAAGTGGGTGGGTGGGGGTTGTACCCCTCTCCTGGAGTCGAAGGAGGGATCGAACCCGTGAACCCTGCTGTAACATGTAACAGTAAAGCCAGGTGGATATTCTGACCTTCATCGAAATGTGAAATTTACGAAACATTTGATATTAGATACGTCATATTCATATAGTCATTAATAGATATTTATCATTACAACTTCGGGTATTAAATAGGAAAGTGAATAAGCTGTGAATAATATTTACATGTGTTGAAGTGTCTTATTCACTGAATACATAACGACTCTATCTTAAATATTAATAATAATCTTAATATTAATCAGAACATTCAAATACTGTTTTATACGCTTTCAAAGTGTTTATGAAATACGAAGAAAATCAACGCAAGGATTAACATGATTATGTAAGAACAGATTAGTTGATGGTAACACATGTACTGCGATCATATCAATGATTGTCTCTATGATCCTATGCGTAGAGGCACAATTGTTCATGAATCACATTAATCTCAAAGATCAGTGAAGTTGTCTGTAAAGATATTTGAGAGTAGCATCCGGACGGAGAATCTAATTCTATTGTGATAAATCATCAAACGATTTATCGAACAACTTTGATAATGTTAAACTCTATGCAAAGTCAGTTAAGGATTAGTTCAGATCAAGTTAACTTTTGAAAAGCAAGTTTGTCAGTCAGATTTGATAAAAGGTTCGGGAAGCAAAACGTGAAACAACAAGAGCTGTTTCAGGTCTGTTTCAGGTCACTGGTTTCGCATTTCCCATTCCCACTGGCTTTGGTCAAGGGTTCAAACCAAAAACATAGAAATCCTGGACTTGTGGATGTGATGAGTTTAAAACTATTGCCTTTTATACATTGCTAAAAAAAAAGAAAAAAACGCCAGCATTCATCCAACTGTGGCCAGTGAAAAAAAAAATGAACGATGAAAAATACAGTATTTATTTCATAAAGTTTTCGTAACAGTTTAAAGGGACACTGTAGTAGATAGATTAATGAAACAAATCAGAGATGATTATTGAACATGTGTCTGTCTGTGTTAGTCTATATGAGATCCACATGGTCGTCTGGCCACTGACTGAGCCATCATGGTGGGATGGACTCCCTCATGTTGATCCCCTCATATTGGGTGGCTGGGGATGAACTCCCTCATGTTGACTCCCTCACGTTAACACCCCTACGAAAAATATATTTCGTTATATCAGCGTTTAACTGAGGACGATACAAATTATGAAATTTTCGTCTTCTGTTGTAAAATATCTAAATCTAATTTCAACTAAAACATCGTGTGTAAATATCCTCGCCACTGACACCCTTCTCCTGCATTATGAAAAATCCTAAATTTACCACAAACGTAAAAGCTAAATTTTTCAAAATCCTATTTTTCATGTTTACAGTTCGGGAGGCGTCTGTTTATCTGTCAGAAGTTTTTCGTATTTCGCCCGTAATTAGGAAACGAAATCGCTACTTCTCTCAATAAATAATAACATAAATAATTTACCAAAGTATATAAGTAGAACAAATACCAGACGACAAGTTCTAGAGAACATCGACAAGTTCTAGAGAACATCTGAAATTTCTAGAGGATGCATCGTGCCTCCATCTTGTATGCCTTGTGTGTGTTATGGTGAAGCAGGCGTTGCTGGTCAGCGTTGGCGGCGGGCGTGATAAAGCAGACATCACCTTCTGCCTAGCCTGCTAATCTTGCCCATCTCCCGCCCACCTACCTACCACACATTGGTGCATACACAGAGGGAGGAGGGTACAGCCTTGTGAGGCCCTGTGTCTCTTGTCCATGGTCTCTTGTTTTATGTAGTTTTTATATATGTATTTGTCATTTTTTATTGGTATTCTTATTCATCTCTTTGTGGTTTAGCTTGTTCCATAAGTGTACAGTTTCGTGACTGAAATACAATGTTTCCTCCTCCATACACGTCCACGTCCCCCACCTTCCAGTTCCACACGTTCCCCAGTACACTTCCGGACGTCCTTCTGTACACACTCCTTGTTCTAGACTCGCTCCAGGCGTCAAAGAATTCTTCCATGGCAACGTCGCCAAGACCTGCTAAGAATCTACAGGTGATCAAGTCTCTCCTTTTTCTTCTTTCTTTCCATTTGGACTAACGAAGGTCTTCCGCCATTTCCTCATGGTTCATTCCTCTCCATTTCATTGCTATTTTTGGTCAATTCCTTCGAACCCTTCCAGCAGTTATATGTGGCTCCTGGAACAAAGACACTGGACCATTGTGTCATGTGTCAGGTCAGGGGAAATGTCCTTAATATCTGGCCATCCACGTGGTTGAGGTCAATTGCAATATGACCAAAATGTATATTTTCATCACCATCACAGTCCATCTGACCTGATGTCCTGGTGTTTCATTCACTTTGGTCTTGTGGTTTTTGACCTGTATTTCTCAATCAATATTGCCATACATTTATGAACGAAGATTACAAGCTCTAAAATGATATATTTATGAAGGTAATAGATAATCTTGCCTCTAAACTGACGTGCAGGATGATCTTCTGTGAAATGTATTCTAAGAGTACATGCGTCTGGAGTTGTGCCTAAATGCATAGTCGAAATGTCCTGTTCTTAGAATACTCCTCTACTTTGCATAATAGTATTCATACAGCTTTATGCAGGTATACTGATTCAAAAGTATTCGTAAATGTATCAAGTTTAACATAGGAATAATCACCAATATAGTAAACTACAGAATCCATCGTCAAAAAAGTAAAATGCTAGAAAAATATTGTTATGAATATC